>NW_009713484.1:0-5225 GCF_000703405.1 Apaloderma vittatum | reverse complement strand
AAGAAATTCTTCCTGATATCTAACCTGAACCCCCCCGGCGCAATTTAAATCCACTTCTCCTCATCCTATCACTCTCCGCTAAGGGAGAAGAAACCAACCCCTGCCTCTGTACAACCTCCCTTCAGGTAGTTGTAGAGAGCCATGAGGTCTCCCCTCAATTTCCTCTTCTTTAGGCTAAACAGCCCCAGATCCCTCAGACTTTCCTCATACGACTTGTGTTCTAAGCCCTTTACTAGCTTGGCAGCTCCCCTCTGTACCCTCTCCAGCACCTCAATGTCCTTCTTGTATTGAGGGGCCCAAAACTGGACACAGTACTCGAGGTGAGGCCTCACCAAAGCTGAGTACAGGGGCATGATCACCTCCCTGCTCCTGCTCATTACACTATTTCAGATACAGGTCAGGATGCTGTTGTGCCTTCTTGGCCACCTGGGCACACTGCTGGCTCATGTTCAGCTGTTGTCCATCAACATTCCCAGGTCCCTCTCTGCCTGGCAGCTCTCCAGCCACTCCTCCCCAAGCCTGTAGCGCTGCTGGGGGTTGTTGTGGCCGAAGTGCAGGACCCGGCATTTGGCCTTATTGAATTTCATGATGTTGGCCTTGGCCTGTGATCCAGCCTATCCAGATCCCTCTGGAGAGCCTCTCTGCCCTCAAGCAGATCAACACTTCCACCCAGCTTGGTGTCATCTGCAAACTTCCCGAGGGTGCACTCTATCCCCTGCTCCAAATCATTGGTGAAGGTGTTAAACTGGAGTGGCCCCAGTACTGAGCTCTGGGGGACACCACTCGTGACTGGCTGCCAACTGGATATAACACCGTTGACCACAACTGTTTGGACTTGGACATCTAAGCTTTTTTTCACCCAGCGAAGTGTATGCCTATCCAAGCCAAGAGCAGTCAATTTTTCTAGGAGAATGCTGTGGGCAACGGTGTCGAAGGGTCACAGAAGGATGCTGTTTCCTGCTGTGGTTCAAGCTCCCCAGGCTGCCCCAGCACAGAAAGCCCCAGGGGAGATTCTTCCTAGCCCCAGAGCTCTTTGGGGCTGTGAGGAAGACAAACCAACACACCCAAAGCGTGACTAAGGGCTCCGTTCTTCCTCCCTGCTGCACCCCAACCCTGTGGCTAGCCCCAGCCAGAGATGAAGGAACTGAAAGAATTTCCCAAAAACCTAGGAGGAGCAGAGGTCACTTCTTCCAAGATCCAGGAGAACCCTGAAGCAGAAGATTAATGACATGTAACCTAAAGAGGATGCAACGTCCTGAGGTTTCAGCTCTGTGCCAGCCCCTCGGGGGACCAGCTTGGGGACGTGATAGCAAGCTTTTATTTCAGATGTGTGTATGGCTCACTTACCCTGGGCTCTCTCCTTTTCTGCCATGCAGTGACTACCAGCCAGCTGGATCTCTTACCAAATTAGTCATCTTCTTCAGCCCACCTCCCAGCCTGACAGGCTGTCACAGAGGTTTATACCATGACTGGCTAGGAACTTCTAATTTTAAGTCTGAATATATTTGTGATCCAGATGAGCTTCTAGGAGGAGACTTTCGCCCTATCACGTGTTTATGATGCACAGATCCTATCCCCCGCCTCAGCCTCTCCTGTTTTAGACTGAACAAGTTGCACACTCACATGCTTGCTCTGTACCTACTGCAGGTCAGCTCCATCCTTCCTGAGGAGGGATGTCTACAGCAGCATTTACCATGCAAGGTGAAGTGGTACACCTCCTACTTGTTGGTCTCTCCAGACAATTCTTTGACGGACATATCCTTGAACTGTCTTTATTCAGAGCCAAAGTGGCAGCAGGGTCCACCCACTGCCTCTCTTCTTCCGTCACTCCGTCTTGAGGAGCGCTTGTCTCACAGCATTCTGGGGTAAAAACACTGTGGGTTTTGACAGTTCTCCTTTCCCTATGACTGACACCACCTCTCTCTTACCCAGCTTGTCACATGCCTTGCCTCTCCTTCGCCGGTCCCCATGCCGGCAGGGTTCAATGGGAAGTGATACTTACAGAGTGCCCTGCTCCAGACCATCTGTCTCTTGCCCTCGCTCGGAGGGACAGAGTGGTTCTGGGGTATCATGTTTCCACAGAAGGTGGTAGTTTTTCTCCCCCTTTTTCTTCCTCCCTTCCGTTTTGCTCTGAGAAACTGTGATAACCCTGCGGCTCAAGGAGGAGGGAATGACCTTTCTAAAGTTACAGGGGAGAGGCTGGGGAGGAGGAAAGGGGCACTGCGTGTCCTCCTGGTAAGCAGGGCCGTGAGAGGTGAAGGAGAAGGTGTCAGGGGACTGTTGATGGGCGGGAAGGGCTGGAAGAGGATGTGTCTTCCAGGTACCACCAGCCCCATGCCAAGGCGCTGCATGTACCTCTGCAGCAGCGCGAAGCGCTGCTCAGGACCAGCTCAGCAGAGCTCAGCAGTACCAGTTGTCCCCATGGCTAGTCAATAAATGAAAAGAGACTTAAAAATAGTCCCCATCTCATTTCTGCAGCTGTCATTCATGGCGCGTAAGCGAGCCTGAGGCCTCCCAGCTCCCGTACACACTCCGCCTTACATAATAGGAGACATGCGGGCATCACTTCGGGCTGAGAACAGGCAGGGACGTGACATTTACACTGCTCTGCCAAAACCGATGAGCAGCTCCTGGGAGTCTGGAGAGACTTAAAAATAGTCCCCATCTCATTTCTGCAGCTGTCATTCATGGCGCGTAAGCGAGCCTGAGGCCTCCCAGCTCCCGTACACACTCCGCCTTACATAATAGGAGACATGCGGGCATCACTTCGGGCTGAGAACAGGCAGGGACGTGACATTTACACTGCTCTGCCAAAACCGATGAGCAGCTCCTGGGAGTCTGGTCCCTGGAAACAGCCTCTGGGCTGGGAAAAGCAGCTCACATGGCTGGCAGGGGTAACCCAGTCCCGGCCACGGGCTGGGCAGGAGGCAAGGGAGAGCTGGGGTGCAGCTCGAAAGCGCAGTCTGGCCTCCCCGTGTGGGCTGCTGGCAGAAAGCAGGCAGGAGCTGCTGAGCAGCTGCGGTGAAGGGGTTGGAGGCTTTGTGGAGGGCTGAGGGAACACCATATAGGTCTCAAGGGGTGAATGTTTGCCAGAGGGGAAAATGTAACCACAGGTAGTGGAGGAAGGAGGGGTGCAGAGATGGCACCGGGAAGTGGAGGAGCTCAGGGGGCTGCAGAACAGATCCTCAAGAGAACTGGAAACTGGGGAGAGCGGGAAGTGTGGGAAGATGGGTCTGGGAGAAGAGGGACAAGCGGTGCAGGAGGGAGCTGGTGTGAGGAGGGCACTAAGCGGATGGGGAGTTTTGAGAGGGAGGCAGGGTGAGAAGGGCAGTTCTGGGACCTGTGGGGGCTGGGGAAATGGAGAATGATTCAGGTCCCTGACAGAAAGGTGAAGGTCCACCAGAGCCATTAGGACTGCCTGTCCTTGTTTGTCTCCTTTGCGCCACAGGCCAAATGCTGCAAAGGGCAAAAGAGCACTCCACATCGCCCCATATCAGCCATGCTGGGCTCAGGTTCTGCTCCCACATGCCTCTTCCCTACCTCCCAGAGCCTCCCCAAGCTCTGAAAATAGCTGACTCAGGGAAATTCCAGAGACAAGGGGCTGCGCATGGCTTCAGGTCAGGAGGACAGAGGTGGGCAGCGGTGGGAAGGCCACCACTCTGCACCTGCAAGCCTCAGCCTCCCAGCCTATCTCATCTAGAAACACTTCCACCCCTCCCACTTTCTGGCCAGGAACTGAGCCATATGTCTGCTCGCTGTAGGATCCTCTCTTCTTCCAAAGATCACCGGCGCTTCATGCTTTATATGCCAGCAGCCAGACTGCCTTCGGTAAGGCATGAGTCACTGTGGTGCAGTTATTTAAAGTGTGTCTTCTGAGTGCCAGCCACGTGCCTGTGCTGCGCAGGCTGAGGAGGAAAGCACAGTCGGACCCCAGAGTTTCGGCCGGCTGCCAGAAGAAAGGCTGAGATGCCGGTCACCTTCTCCATGAGCAAAGGGAAACCTTGGCATTTCTTAGCAGCCCTGTCCTGGTGAGGAGAAAAATGCAGCTCACCCCCGTCTCAAACAATGCCGAGCTCTTTCCATACCCACAAAGCAACCGTGCTTCACGGGAGGTGGCTGTGTTGTCACCCAGGGGCTCAGCAGGCCTGGGGTTGGTTTGGCAGCTGCTCAGCCACATAAACCATGACCCAGAGCTGTCGGGATGGTGCTGGGATGATGCTTGGGTTCTTCTCATGCTGGCGCAGGAGCCAGCGTCCAGCCCTGAAACTTCAGGCATCTACGAACTTCTAAGAACTGGTAGGAAAATAGATGTCAGCTAGTAAATATTTATGGCATTTTCTAACTACTCCCTGCTGTTTTCCATTAGGACTGACATCCCAGAGCAATGAGTAAGTCCCAGTGCATGTCCTCACTGGCTCCCCATCACTCAGCTGGACCCGCTGCGCGATGTATGAATGAGTCTGGGCTCAGGGAAGCCCATTCTCCCCCTCACATCCTGCTGGCACAGACTAAGGTCCTGGGCACACACCGTGCTTAGGCTGAGCCTTGCCACAACCACCCCATCCTGCCACACTGAGGAGAGGTAGTGACAACCGCCAGCCCTTTGCCTTGTGCACCGGAGGTTTGAGGAGCTGTTGCTGGCCAAGCTCAGGCAAGACCGGGCGTACGGAAAAGGAGATGTCACTGGTGAGCGTGACGTCTGTGTTGGTGGTCAGTGTGAGGAGCTGAAAGACCAGAGCAGAGTTTTATGAGCTAGACAGAAGATCTCAGCTGTGTTTCCTCATGAAAGTGATTTTTTTTTTTAAACTTCTTTTTCTGGCCTAGGGCAGGGGAAGCACCTGTGATCTCTCAATCCAGGACAACGAAAGCGCAGGGCCGCTCTCACTGGCTGCAGGGCACTGAGCTGCCAGGGTGTATCCACAACTTTCCCTTCCTTTGGATCAAGCCCCCCCCAGGACCAAAACTGCCCTTCCCCAGGGCCCACCTGCTTCTGCTGCCTCTTGTGCAGGCCTGGCCCCCGGTTAATCTCTCAGGAAGGGTCTTTTCACAGGTGTGCGATGCCTCCTTGAATCCGCACAGAATCACTTTTCTCTCCTGTAGCATAAATCATTTAGCTTCAAAGCATCACAAAAGGCATCAAGGAAGATATTTATGCTAAATGCTCATTAAGCTTTTCCAGAAGAAGTCAGGCTCATCTGGGCTAATCCCAGGCACAAATACAAACT
>NW_009713483.1:3698-17469 GCF_000703405.1 Apaloderma vittatum | reverse complement strand
AAAAAAAAAAAAAAAGAGAGAGAAAAAAAAGGCAGACAGTAGATTATAGATTGCAGTTAAAAAAAAATATTTGAACAATGAGCTTCCAGAAGAATTATTATATTATGCCAAGAACACAGTCGAGATCAATTAGAATCCATCATGATTTCCTCTGGGATGCCAGCAGTTTTCCACTGATGGAAAAATCTTTTCAGTTCCTTCTAGTCTTTATATCCTCGTCAGATTTTTCACTTTATTTGGGTAACATTTACTCATCACCTGCTTCTCCTTGCTTGATATGTAACTTGGACTCTTCTGCTTGCAAGTAGATGAAGAAGAGGGGTTATCAGCAAGCCTGGAGAAGGGCCTGCTAAGCATGCACACAACATTCCACCCCCTGGGAAGAGAAAACGCTGGGCCAAGCTTTCCCCTCCAGAGCTGTAACCCAGCTTCTGATTTTTGTACTGAGTATCTTCCCCTGAACTCAAAATGCAATCTGCAAGCAAACAAAAGAGCTGCTCGAGATTTCTCAGGGGGCAACATTCTTGGATTTGTGTTAAAGCCCAGAACAGTTTTGTTCCAGGAACTACTTTGCTCCCATCTAACAGGCAAGTGAGTCCCTCCACGAGATCTGCATTTGGAACACAACTGCCCAGCAAGCCCTAATTCCTTGTTTCTTCCGATGACTACCCCGCAAGCACACAAACACACCTTTCGCTTGCTTCTCCCTGGCTCTGTTCCCAGGGTCTCGTATCGGGCATTACCCGCTTGAGGAGGATTCTTGGCTAGGAGTAATGTATTCTCACGGAAGAAAACCCTCACATCTATTCACCCTCCTGGTTCAGGAGACAACCACCAAGTTCCTGCTCCCTACCACTCACATACTTTCCCTGAAAGCCCCTCCAGCAGATGTGTCTTGGGGGAGAACACAGAAGCATGTCCCCATCAACAAACCAGAAGGCAAGTTCAGCATCTCTAGTGTCCTTCCGGGTCTTCAAGAACCCAGTGGAACATTTGGCATTATTTCAGGGATCTGTAAAAGTCTCGGGAGTCCTCCTCATCCCCATCAGACTAGGCAAACACTTGTCGCAGCTCCCGACTGCTGGTTATACAGATCGTATCTGTATTTCACAAGCTTAACTCAAAACAACACACAGGCACTCGAGCATTGCAGTGATCCAGAAGCCAGCTTGTGCTCAGCTGCTCATCAAGTCCAGACGTGAAAAACAAACGGCTTCAAAACTAAGACTCCAGCCACGCAGCCTGATCAAGTCACCAGACACCGGCTCTGTCCTTCACAGCTTCTGTCCCCCGACACGGCCCCGTGGCACAGCTGCTGCTCCTGGCTGAGCTTCTAACATGTGTTTGTGGCTTCTCGCAGACAAACAAAAACCTTCCAGGGCGTTTCCGAGATTTCCAATATTTGCGCCACTGCAGAGCGTGGTGGCTCTTGAAAAGAGCATCTTTCAGGCGGCAGTAATTTTGGTTACCCAGGGAGGTTAACACTGGGGTGGAAGAGTAAGACTGGTTTGGGTATAACCTACCTTCATCACAAAGTGGCGTGACGAGATGTGAAGCCTTTTTAATTTATTTCAACTCTTAATGCAAAGACCAAAAAAATAAATAAATCTGGCAGCAACTGAGTACGTCTCAGCTCCTTTTTAGTCCAGGATGTCCGAAAATACTCACTTTTTCCAGGAAAATGATGAATGCAGAACAGAAAAGAAGAAAGTTGAGGAAACTGAGGGAACTCAAAGACTAGCAAAGAGAGAGGACTGGGCAGGCCACCACCAAGCAGGTCCAAGCACCTGGAGATGTTTACACATGCCGGCAGCTACCCAGGGCTACAGAGAACGGCCCAGCACTGACCTGCAGGTGCCACGTACAGTTACGGCTCCTGTCAAGCATCACGGCCTCAAACGCCGTTTTTGGGAAGAGCTCGTGCTGTCTCCAAAGAGGCATCACATCCAAAACAAGGTTTTTGCAAACCCTTCCCACTAGTGACTGAGATGCAGTGTTTTCATCTGGTTTCGGGCCGGGGTATCAAGCAATCTTCCCCGCTCAACCAGCCTCGGAGCAGAGCAACCTCTCGGCTACCAAAAGAAAGTGGGAGGAAAAAAAAACAACATAGGACTGCAGGGAGCAGACATCACTGCCCATGCGTCTGTTGGCACTGGGACTTTCCAGAGAGCATATAAAGAATTTCATTGTTGTTGTTTTAAAGCAGGTTGAGTTTAATGCCATGCTTTGACAGACACTTCCAAGCTCAGCAGGAGTGTGTCACGCCTTAAGCACATCTTGTCTACTTGGGAGAGCTACAGCACAAAGTTTTGCTGAACTATTAAGAGAAAGCAATCTACAGGAGCTAATGAACTGGCATTCATTTTCCCCAAAGCTAGCAAAACTCAAGTCTAGAATTCAGCTGGCACTTTACTGACAATAAATCAAACTTTCCTCCATGTAATCCATAAAAATAAATCAGGCACAAGATACCTTGCAGTACATCAGCATTTTAAAAATAAGTGCAAGTCCCTACCCAGATACTGCATTACTCCCTATCATTTATATTCCACAGCATTTTTCTCCCCATAAAATAGCAGACACATTAACAAGAAGTTACTTGCTGAAATTAGGACTAGAATCTTGAGAATTCAGAGCATCCCCTGCCCTCCTTATGTCTCAGACCACTCACACAGGGTCGTGTTAATTCACAGGACCAGAAGGAAATTGCTTTGCCGCACAAACCTGTCAGCAAATGTGACTCACGGAAAGCCCTGGGGTCAGGGGGACTGCAGAAAGCAATCCGTATTCAGTTAGAGCATTAACCTGCCCAGTTAGCACAGATACAGTGGACTGCGTCACTGCCTGAAGGAGGTTTCCCAAGGAGGATGAAGAGGAGGGCACACCCGAGTCGTGACTAAGAGAGAAAGCAGCCCTGGCATTTCCCTACTGGTTTATAATCTAGATTATCCTGTGAGTCAAAAGGGCTGAGCAGATGCAAGGCACGGAACTAAACCTGCCAGCAGGCAGCAGTCTTTGTCCTCTTGTAACTTCTTTTTTTTGAAATCAGACCTATCTCCTATTTATTTATTTTACCACCAGCTCTTAAAACATTTGGGAACAAGGTTATGGGCTGGTTCCACTTCACTGTGACATTATATGTTTTACTTTTCATTATGGAATAAAAAAAAACGAAAACAAAAAAACATTTACCATGATTGTCACGACGAACACAACTCCTAAGAAACACCCGTCCGCACGGCAGCTTCATCTAGAAGCAAGTCCATGACGGTAACGGTCCTCGGGACAGATTTTCAAAAGAGCAAAATATAAGGATGCCCAAGCTCCTGCTCTGCCTGCTGATGGGCAGCCAAAGCTCCATTTCCATCTCACTGCACTTTCCAAGAGCACCCGTAAGTATCACTGGAGCAATTTTCTTCCCACAAGCTACTTCGTGTCACCGACTGGCAGCATTTGCAGGCATTTAAAGCCCATGACAAGCTTCAAGGGGCCATTTAAGCAGCTTGCCTAGCCAGGATAATAAAAGCTACAATGGAAAGTTGGTGGCTGAGACTGACAAATTATTTCCCATTAATCACCTTCACGTCTCCAAAGTGAGCACTCTTCCACCGATTTTCTGTGTACACTTTGAAGCGCATCGAGCACATATTGTATGGAAGAAGTGAAAGAGAATCAGATGTGTTGAAGCTAAACGTAGGATGTTTTCTCTTTTTAAGCTAGTTGACAAAAACCCAAAAATTACTTGCCTGGGAAGACTCGCACTCAAGCAGGTGCTACTGCTTTTCAAATTACCAACTCAAGGAGTTTTGGATAGGTAAGATGGTAACACACAATTTCAGCACCTATGAACATTTTCTTCCATTTTTTGCTCGAGCTACTTCTTCACTGAAGATGAAACCGTGTAATTCAAATGAAAATTACAGCCACTTTCGGGACTCGATGAAAACCTAAGGTTTTTTTTTGCCAAAATTCCTTTAACACTAGCGCCAGGATTATTTTTTCTCCCCTCCTGCACACACTTCACATTGTTGTTTTCTAAGCACAAGTGTATGTGATATTTAATCAGCAGCTGTCACATAAGTTATGAAAACAGTTTCACAGTTTGTACATAAACCCCACTCTTAAAAATTTAACATTTGGGGGCTGAAGTTCTTCATCAATGCCTGCAGAGAGAAGAGGAGTTTCCATCTGACAGAAGCTCATTTTGTTCTTTGAGATACACTGCGGGAGACCACAAAACCTGACTTCCCACATCTCACCCAAACCACAAATCTCCTCCAAAACAGAAGACCAGTAAAACTCTCCCGCCAGTTGACAAAACCCAACCTCTTACCCAAATGCTCAAGACTACAGCTTTCCAGACATTTAAAAAAGAGTGTCTGCTCTCCTGCCTGTTGCCTGCCCAACAGGTACCAGAGCTAAGGTCTTCCTGCAATCCACAAGGAATGTGAAGCTGGCAGAGACGAGCCCCAACCTGGCCAGCACCATCGCAGCTCAGCTGGGCACACGGGGCTGCGCGGGCACCTTTATTACTAAGGTTTTCTTCGCCAAAGCCACCTCCTTATGTAGGTTTATGAACAGTTCTTGAAACGCTTCAGTTGTAGGTAATCTTACCTTATTAAATAGGCAAGAAAGTCATCTCATCTGGTCTTCAAGGGCTAACGCCAACGGGATCTACTATACTGCAACAGCACTCCAGGCAACCCCCGTTTTGTGCTGGAGCCCTCAACACAACAAGAATGACAGCCAACGATGTCACCGTTTGATGGGAAGTTTAACAATCAGGTGACAAGAGACTGGAGAGTTTATTCCCCTTTGCTCTATTAGTTCCTCCAATTACTACCACACACATCACTTACTTTCCGGTTGCTTTTCATTAGGTGTTATCGATCTCACAAAATCCTGCGGTGTCATAAAAACCTCCGATTCACCGTGCTCATTTATGACTTTCAAAGTGGCGAAGTATCTGAAGATCTTGTCCGGCGTGGAGTAGGCCCTGATCCTGTTCTCGTATTCCATCACCTGAAAGTGAAATTTAACTGGTATTAGACGTGTACGGTTCGTCCCTCAACACCTCCGTTAGCATCCACCACTAGTTCTCTGAAGGTTTTGCCGCAGGACAACAAAGTTGTGCGCAGCGACGCAACATTTGAAAGAAATAATGCTGAAAGGGTCAAAATCCCTCCTATCCTCAGCGTCTGAACTACCAGGAAAACTGGAAGCATCAGGTCTTGATGTCCCCAGATTAGAAGCAAATGCTAAGAGGTTTTACCACTGGTAAATTTTGACTCTTCGTGACAGCAGAGGAAAAAAAAATTAACAAAATCTCTGAAGGCACTTTAAAAACATGAACATAAAAAAAAAAAAAAAGCACTAGCATCACCTTCGTGAATCTAAAGCAGCTCAACATTTTAACCACAGTGTTGAAGGGTCTCATTAGTGAATAATAAACGAAGCTGGGAGAGACCTCTACTTTCAAGCTGAGTCTTGGAAAAAAAATACCTGGAGGCGCAGCTGGTTGCTCAGTCACCCCACCTCATTTTTCCCCTTTTTTCTATCACATTGGCAAAATTCTGCAGAAACATTCTTCACTCAAGTCCTGTTCTCCTCACCAATCTGCCACTTGGTAACTCTGCCAGCAGCGATTATTTTGTACCTAGACTCGTTTTCCCCAACAGCTGGAATTAATCAAAAAGAGAACTGAAAGCTCTTATAAACAAAATCAAAACATAAGGGCCACGAGGGAGGAAAAGGGCACAAAGACCTGCAGTTCATTATGTATTAGAGCAGAAAACTTTCCTTCTCAGCTCAGCTTTTTACTTCTGCATTTTACATCATGTTTAACAGTCCATAATGTACTTGAAACCTTCAGTACTGTTGGCCAAGAGCCACAGGAGGGGAAAAAAAAACAACCACCAACAATCTGCTGAAGAGAACGAGCAAGATCAAGGGTACTGCCGAGGCAGCTGTAGATCATCTGCAGCTTTGGTCCTGTTTCAGCCCTGTCCTTTAACTCAAACAACTTCTCCACCCTGATGTTTATCAGACAGAAAACACCCTTTTTAGTTTTTCGTATTTCTAGGATAAAACAAGCCAAAGGTTTTTAACCCCCCAAGCCAGGCTTCAGTAAAGCAACTAGGGGAAAGCAAAGCCTCTCTTCTACATTTGTTCCAGCTCAGATCTCCAGCAAATGCAGCTGGAGGTGACGTTATCCCCGACAACAAGACCTCATGCATTCTCCCCATCCTTGTCAGCATCGCCGTAGCCTTTTCATAATTCAGAAATGTCTTTACATTAATCACTACAACCAGCTTCCTCCCTCCTGCAGCCGCCTGCAGAGAAGAAAAGTTTTGTCCCCGGTCCCTCTTGCTACCAGCCTTCACGCCTAAAATCAACTCATCTAATCCCATTTCTACGGTTTCAGACCACCCCGTCCTCCACAGACAAGGGCACTGGATTGACAGTAATTGTATGAACTGGTCTATCAGCCAATCTGTAGTAAATGACAACGAGCACTCTCCCAGCTCTTTCCACCTGTCAAGACGGACATGTCTTGGCGGGAAGGAATTTATTACGCCAACGTGACATTTTGACTTGCGATTGCAGGTCTGTATCTCACACCTCCTCCCTGTGGCACGACCTGATCTCATGAAGCGCAACCCACCCAACTCCAGCAGCCAAAATCATAGCCAAGTGTTTTTACCTTCAAGCAAGACAACTAAAACCAACTACAAGATCAAGCGAAGAGTAGGACACCGCAGACCATGGATTGATTTTCCAAGCCTGTGGAAAAATTCCTTGCAAGGCACTCTCAGCTGCGTTCCTCATCCAAGCCAAGTAAGCTGCTCTTTCACTCAGTAACTCCACCGCTGCACCAGCAGCATTAGCCCTGACATTTCCACTGGGAAAAGCACGTTTCATTTTATTCCGTTCGACTTCACATCCACAATAGATCTTTCTTCTGATTTAACATCTTGCTAAGATGCTACTGCCAGGCCTGTTGCTGTCAAGTGCTTTTCTTCTCACTTCTGGAGTATGGGCGTTGCTGCTGTTCCTCGCTTGGCAACTTTACTAAGATTCCTCCTTACCAGTCCTGCAAATTCATTGACAATGGCATTTATTTATTTTTTAAACCAAGCTCAGCATAATCCTCAAGGCTTTATTGATGTTAAGCCGTGTACGCTCTGCATTGACTTTGGGCACAGTGATCTGCCAACACCCCATGCAGATCTAGGCTGCACCCAGAGCTGCAAACCCAGAGGTCTGTCCCCAAGCAGCCTGTGGTTTCACGAGAAATACAGAAGTGGTTTGTGGCCTCCCCTCCTCCACCAAAAGCAGCGAAATGCCTTTACAAAAACAGGATCCAAGTGTGTAGCAGGTGGAGAGCTGCTTTTCTCACTCTGCAGCAGGTCTCAGAGCAGCACCAGACAGCAATGCAGGAAATTAAGGATTTTTAATGCCCATCATCTTAGAACTATAGAATGCACTGGGCTGGAAGGGACCTTTAGAGGTCATCTAGCCCAACCCCACCGCAGTGAGCAGGGACATCCTTAGCTAGGTCAGGTTGCTCAGGGGCCCATCAATCCTGACCTCGAATGTCTCCAGGGATGGGGCCTCTACCACCTCAGAATCTTCTGAAGCAAATTTTGCCGTGTCTGACCAAAGACAGGTGAGCTGACCTACCATCTCCATAAAAGCTCAAAGCAGTCTCTCCAAGCCCACTGCAGTACAAGGAATGGGTGTCACCCGGTCAGCAACTTGGGTGTCAGATCTGGAAGGGAATGTGTTTGTGCACAGCTACTCAAAGCTTCATGGGAAGCCACCATTAGCCTTGATTATTTGCATCCTTTTGAGTTCCAGCAATTGGCTCCGATGTGCACAAACACACCATTTTCAAGACAAACACACTCCTGAAGAATTATGAGGAGCAACAGTCTTGAATAACTCACAATCCAGACCAAAAAATAATAAAACAGAATTTAAACCCCCAGCTTATTTCACAGGCTGTTTTCACGGCAACCAAAATTGCGCTTCTTCCTCAAACTTCCCTACGAGGAGTGAGCAAATGCAGCAACACCTCCTTCCTTTTGCCCCCAGCTGAACTCAAGATTACCTCGTTTTCCCTAGTGTGATCTAACCAGCTGGCAAAAATTACCCGACATGCTACAACCCATCCCTCTGACTGCATGGAACACAAAGCCGGGTCAAGGAGGGAACAGCCAAGATGCTGCAAATGGAAGCGACTCCTTTACTCAAGACTGGGCAGTGAACACGAAGCAGGCAATAATACAGGTGTCCCGATCTCTCTCTACAAACGTGGAGACGGAAGCACGTGTGTATGTATTTGGGGATGAGGTGGAGGTTTGGTTTTTTTTCCACACTACTTCAAAACAATCTCATCATGAAATCATCCCAGACAAATCTCTCTCCTCCCCTGACCTCTCACCTATGAAATACTCCAAAATACTTTCCTGGCAAAGTCTGCACCCAGGCAGCTTCCCCCACACCACGCACCAGTCCTCAATGCAGTGAACAGCAGCCAAAAATTCTCACACTGCCCCCAGAACTGCAGCCTCATGTAACCAGGGGCCTCCAGAAAGATTACTGACCAAAAGGGAAAAGTCCCTTGTTGGCGTTTATTAACAGAGGATGGACTGGAAGAGAAAAAATGTTGAGCAATAGGCATTATTCACTCAAGAGCAAAGCTGCTTCAAAAAGTCGATGTTCATGCTAAGCCTCAGGTTAAAAAGGAAAAAAAAAATTAAAGCCTGTGAAAACAAAGCTCTAAATTAACATCTCTATTCACTTCCAGAGCATCACCGGGGCCTCCCTGACCATGTGGTAGAATGGAAACTCTGGCAGCCCAGCTCCACCACACACCTTAGCAGGGTAAAATTAATTAGGATTCATTTTCTTTGCATTTCCTCCTGTAACACAGCACCACGAAGCCTCAGCTCCTGAGGCAGCAAACCTGCAGGACTCCTGCAAACGCCGCGAGCGGATCTTGACAAAGCCGCCCTAACTCTTTTAGCAAATTAATGAACACGTCAGCCCACCCACATCGTGTATGATTGCTCATTAGCCTTCAAACTATAAAAGTACTTAAACGGTCTTTTCCTCTCCTCCCTTATGCAGCCAGGACCTACCCATGGCACAGGCTGCGAGCGCCCGGGAACCAGAGGCACATGGTCCCAGCAGATGCCGAGTGATTTATAACCAGGCTTCCTCCTCACCCGAATCACTACCCAAAATAGCAACGTCATGCCTAATTTATTACCTCCCCACTAATCATCGACTTCAATTAAAAGCAACACTGGGATAACAAACAAGTGTTAAACACTTTCAATTAGGATGAATTTGTCTCCTTGAGGAAAAACCTCCAATTTTTCAATTCATTAGTGTTGGAAAGGGTTTTTACTGTGGGTGGTGGTGGTTGGTGTTTTGTCTGTTTTAGTTTTGTTTTTCAAAAACATATAGAAGAGACAGGAACTCTCTAGGTGATTAGAGGAGCAGCACATCCTGGGAGCAGCCCTGATTTTGAGCAGGGAGTTGGGGCACACCCTCCTCTGTCATCTGAGCTGGAACCGCTCAAACACACCTCCGAGATGACTCACGAGGGCAACTGTGGATCAAACGCCAAGCCCACAGCCACTCAAACAGAAAGCCCAGCACCTGGGAAACTACCCATTACACAAAGCCGAAAAAACGCTGGCATTCAGGTCACAGAACGCCAAAAGGCTGGAAAGAAAAGGGCTTAAGTTGGCAAAAAGACCGCAAGGTCTGTTTTAGACAGCGCTCTCCCTGCTGAAATCGCTGCTACTGAGCCTGGGAGGGGAAGGAAAGGAGCTGGTCAGCGTGGGCATGTCTCCTAACAACCGGCACCAAAGTCCTCGCTTGCAAACAAATGTTCTCTGGCCTCCCCAGCCAGAAGCAACCAGCCAGGTAAGATCAAAATCAATCCTTACATTCGCTGTATCGACAAACGTTCTTTTTTAAAATTAAGAGTGCGGATGAAGATGGATGGTTTCTTTGCTCTTTGCAACCTGCCTCCATCTGCTGACACCGGAAAAAAAATAACTTGCTTTTCTTGAGTGGTACTGGCAAGTTCTGCTGAAGCTGCCAGAGCACTTGACACCCACTTGCCAAAAAAATCGGCAGAAGCCGAGAACTCGCATTTCTGGGCAATTCCAAACATCTTCGCTGAGCTGCCACCAATGCGTCACAAGAGGGAGAGTTTGGAGCCCCAAACACCACAAGACACTTAAAATTACTAGTCGTGTAATCTACACTAAACCAAGAACAAAAAATGATTCAGCAACTGCAAACAAAACAGCGCTTCGGGTTTTTTTAGGAAAAGCTGTTAAGCCCCTATTACACATCCACAATTTACCAGCTAATGAGATGCAGCCTCCAGGATATGGACTTAAAAATAATTATCAGAAGCAAATCATACAGAAAGGAATTGTGAAGAGCATATACTCCCATTCTCCTCTTTGGCACTGCCAAGATATTAAATCATCAAACACAGCCCAATAAAACTGACATCCAGTCAGGTTTAAAAAATAAAATATTGCTGTCTGCCAGCTCTCAGTTGCAGGACTCTCCATCAGAGCAAATCGTAAATCTTGTAAAAACCGTGGTTACAGACAGTACTGAACCAGCTGTCAGTTCTGAGGAGCCCAAAGCTCTCAGGATTGCCCCAGAGCAAATGCGGGTCTCACAAGTTGACACTACAGTGCATTGCTCAAACTTTCCTCCTCTTGAAAATATGTCTGATACGAAAATTAAACAGGCATAAGCATCACGAGAGAGGCATGACTGATCATGAATAGGGAGTGAGGGTGTATTTCGACAGCCAGGTTTACATGGAATAATTAAAGGAAAAATTAAAAGTATGCCTCTCCTATAACCCTCCCTTCCACACTCACCCTCTACTTCTTCCTACATGCTGTGTCGGTTCACAGGCAAATGGTCTCGGAGATGCACGTGCTAGATGCCCCAGAGGGTTTTAAAGCTTTCGCAGCAACTCCTCGCTTTGCGTGCACCATCCCAACAGCCAGCGAGGCAGAAGTCTTGGTTTCTCAGTGAGCCACTCCTCGGACACCCAAGCGGAGATGGGAAAAGAGGTCTCCATTTCAGAGCAAAAACCAGACTCTGTGCATGCACTGTACCACAATCTGAATAAAATGTTCTGCAGGTTTTCCCCCTTTTTCCACTGCAGTAGAAGACACCTAAGTTTGGTACCTTACGGTCCCTGAACCCAGAACGCTTCTTCTTCTTCCCTTCCGGCTGAGCCTCCTCATCGCTCGATGCGACGGCCTTCCTATCCTCACTGCCGCCGCTCTCCTCCTCGTGCTTCATCTTCTCGCTCCGCTCTGTCCTTGGATCATGTTTTACAGAGGATGAGTCTTCTGCGTAGGCCCTGTACAAGGGAAAGGGAAAACACAGTAAGTTTTCCCAGTCCAAGATCGGCAGAACAAATCACTCCATGAATTATCTTACTTTCTCCCAGAAACTACACAGATAAGAAAGATTGGGAAGGGCACATCATACCTCCTCTAGCACTAAATTCCACCCCCGCTCCCCCAGAAGAAGATTTATGTGAAGTGATGGAAATGCGTTTTACCATCAGCACTGCAGGATTGCGAAAGGATAGCCTCTTTGTTTCAGCATAACTGATTTATTTTCTATCTCCAGCAGGTGACGCGCTGTTTTATTTCCCTCTTCCACCAACGATTCTTCTAAACTCCAGTGCTACAAAATTTGCAGCAACAAAACCCAGAGTTGTTTATCTCTGAGCTGGAAATACAACTCTGGCAGGGCAAAGAACCCTTTTCCCTTGCTGTTCAAACACAAAGATCCTCAGTGACCCTGAGCAACTCACAGAATTGTAACTGGTTTGACAAAATTTCTCCTTCTGAGGGACTCCAACAGCCCAGGCAAACATCCTACCCTGCATGTAACTGAAGTCAAGCCTCCTTTACTTCGCATTCCCAGTGGTTTATTTCGGCTAATCACGGCGTATGGGGCTCACACGCAGTTAGGGGCTGCTCGTTAGCCAGTGCTCTTCAGCTGAAGGTACTCCCTGCAACTGCCAACAAGGTCATTTGCAGCTGCGTGAGCTGAACAGGCCACCTTGGGAGAAAAACAGAATCAAACCAGGATCTTTGAAGCCCTCTAAGCTAAAGGCCACAGGTATTTCATCCTACCAGCTTCCTGGAAAACACAGATGCGGTAGGCAAAATTAACAGAGAAGAGTCTGTGCCCATCTCCAGGCTTCACAGCAATCTCCGCACATCATCTTCCAGGAAGACGAAACGAGGGTAGGTGCTCCTTCAGCTAATTTAAACACGGCCAAAAATCCAGTAACAGTCACGGTACAGGATAGATGGGGAAGGGCTGAAGAAATCAAATCTTTCCACATCTTTATTACTCTAGAATAAACTCCCAAGGAGCATATTTATGAACACAACGATGAAAGCAAATTAACTTTTGTTCATATTGTGACAACTACCTCAACAAAGTATCAAAAGCACTTAAAAAGCCACTGAGATCCCCGCACTGCTTCGAAACAGAGTAACCTGCGGCGCTACAGCTGGTGTAAGGCAGCCCAAAAGTTTCTAGTCCGCGCTGGGACTGAATACAACTCCACCACAAGGGTTTGATTTAATAAAACACACAAGTGCTTGGTGAGGTGCAGTGCTAATCGTGCCTTTCCACACAAAAATGGGTCTAACACACCAGCCTTTCCTTTCTGCAAATGGCCTACGCCAACATATTTCTGTAAGTCTTACAGCAAATCACCACCTTTAAGGCCTCCACTGAGTCAAACTTTCAGAGACAGGATCCCAACTCGAGTCCTCTGCAAGTGTTAAGGTAGGGAAGTTATTTCCCCAGGAGAGCCACGCAACTGATCTGTCTCTCGGAGCACAAAGTCCACGCTGGCACCTCTCCCGAAGCCTTTCCTGAAAGTTTAATCGGCACTGGCACATCCTCACAGGGCTGTGGTTTTGGCTGACAGGCAGTTTGCTGGAAGGAGCTGTTGCTGGTTGAGGCTACACCGGCAGTGCTGACAAGGAAAGCCCTTGTGCAGGCAGGACACCAGTCTTGAGTAGTTCTGGGAGAATCTCTTGGGAAAAGGTCCCGGGGACAGAAAAGCAGTAGAAAATTGATTGCCTACCTACAACACCAAACGGTTCCATAGTAAACACGTCAGAGAATAGCTGTATCAGTGAAGATTTGCTCCTGTAACACCTGACCAACAGCTAGCAAACCAGGGAAAGGGATGGATGACATTCAAAATCATCCATTTTCAGCAAATCCTACGCGTTTCTTCAATCCATCATGCTGTCAGGCCAGCCGGCTACAGCTATACGGTTATCGGCTGTTGGAATATATTGGCTCTCCCCCCTCCCTTTAATTTATCCAGGTAATTAACTCTGCTCTACACTTGGATCCCTATCCCAGCACACAAGCAAAACGAGCTACAAGAACAGAAGCTGAGTTCGCAGTCTATTTCTCAAGCAAGGTTTTAAACAGTCCCTGCTACTCCCCAGGGCCAGGCCGCAGTCCACACTGCTCACTGAATTAACCAGTGAAGGATCTGCTCCCTACGTGCACCTACTACTCTGTGTATTTTACATCCTACACAAGGAGCCTCTGTTGAAACGCTTGGCTTCCAACAACCACAACTTCCGTACCATGCCCGCATAAAGGAGCCTTTCAATGCAGGTGTCGGAGTGCAGCTGGAAAAACCCCGGAGCTCCAGGAA
>NW_009713483.1:1885-3667 GCF_000703405.1 Apaloderma vittatum | reverse complement strand
CCGGCGGAACCGCTATCAGCAAAGCAGGACTCTCCTTTTTCTGATGAGACCAACTCTCCAACGGCACGCCTGTTGCTACGGCTACTGCACAAAAGGGAAATGAAAATATAAAGACTCTTTTCACTGCGTGCCAGAATCAGCTGCCAGCCTCTCTCCACACACTGTGCCTGCCCCAGATCTTAGCCACTGTGCTTCAATCCTCCCAGTCTCTTCAGGTTTTATTTCCACCAGTGAACTGCATTTGAGACAAGGACCATGTTCCCTACCGATGTCTCCTTTTAATTCTTGGAGAAAGTCAACAATCATGGGTAAGACTAAGTTCATCATACCCCAGAAAAACCCACATAGCTATCACAGAGGACTACTCATTGCTAAATTCTCACTTAGAAAATCATTCTCTGAGAAAGCCAAACACATGCAACCACAGGATATATGTCAACGAAGGATCCTGGGACTCACAAGAGGCATTAGCACAAGAATCCACAGTTGTGGGTCTTCCAATTAAGAGAAATCACAATCACTCAAAAGTATTTTTCTTCTTCGAGTGACAGAAGCAGAAGAGTGCTCAGTTATTCTAACCCTGAAGGCAGAAAGCACTTAGCTATCAGATGCTGTCTAGTCCCAGAAGGAAATGAAGGAGATTTAACGATAAGCTGGGCACTTAGGAGTCACCACCACACGAGAAGCAGGAGAGAGGGCTCCTGTCTGACAAATGTGTTCTACTTGACCACAGTTGTCGTTCTCCCTGTACGCAAACATCTGGAGACATCCAAGGGAGCTTTAAAAGCCAGTTAAGACTTCAGGCTTTCCTAGTGAAATGGAAAAGCAAGCTTGGACACAACATGCACAAAAATAGGCAGCGTCCAGGAATTGGGGAGTTCTTTCAGTGAGGAGCTCTGTCTCATCCTCAGCTCAACCACACCCAGTGACTGAATTAGCTGAAACTTTAATAAGAACTTAACCAGAAATTGTGAAGAACCACAGCCTAACTTTTCAGGATGTCACCCCGCTGCCAGGACTTTGCACTACTTTGCTCCCTTCCTCATCTTTCACAGTACTTGACACTGACGTGAATTAGCACAACAAATTCGTGGCGAGAACTGCAATGAACTCTCTGAAATTAAGACAGATTTCAGAGACAAACGTGGAACAATTAGAACGAGGAGACGGCTCTGGACACCAGCCATGGCCTAAAATAGATCCAAGAACACAAGGAGACGGCAGCATTGTCTGAGAGATGTGCACATCCTTCCTGCCCTATGGGCCAGCCAGCAGCAGCAATGTCCTCACAGAAGGACCTTCAACTGCTGATAGTGGACTCCAGGGAAGAGCTGGACCGAAGGAGATCCAACAGGGAGCAGCAGGGATGGTAGGGTCCAAACCACACCATGGGGGAAAAACTGACTGAAATAATTCTGATGGCTATCAGGAAGATGGAAGAGAAGAAGGCGAGATAACTGTAATCCATAAAAAACAGCTGCTGCAGGACTGTTGTCTTGGTGCAGAAAGGACAGGACAAATGCAGGACGTGTGCTTGAGGACATCCTAAGGAAAGAGACTTATACACCAGGGAAAGAAGGAGAAGCCTCACGCACACACGTATCCATACGCAGAAAACCTTTAGGTTAAGGACAGGAGAACGCTGGAATCAGCTGCCGGGAAGGATTTATTCCATCACTGCTCGCTCTGTCACCAGCAAATTGCTAAAAATAGGGGAGACAGCTGCCTGTCAGGACTAGCTTGGAAGCACCCAGCCCTGCCTTGGCAGCAGACGAGCCGATT
>NW_009713483.1:0-1874 GCF_000703405.1 Apaloderma vittatum | reverse complement strand
CTCTCCCCTGCCGCAGCCTTGTTTCAGCAGCGGCACGTGGGCACAGACGGATGGGCCAGATCGTGAGGCCCGGTGCATCAAGCCCTTCAAAGGGAACTGCTCTGAAGAGGATGAACCTGAATGGGTTTAGGTCAGTCTCACCGGCTAACTTGGATCACGTGGGATAACGTACCACTGCCCAGAGCCCGCAGAGGAAAACAACTGCTTCACCAAGGCCATCAACCCTTACGACACACACTGACATCACTCTCATACCCCTCGTATGCTAATTTCTTAATCCAGGAGACGCTGCTTACACTTCCACACGGAGCTCACTCCACGGGGAGCACAGGCCGGTACCCCAGAGATACAGCCCTGACAGATGCAGGCAGCCCTGACTCGGTTACACCTGCCACGCACACAGAGAACTGAGCACAGGGCTGAAGTGCGCTGCTCACTCAAATCTCTCTCAATCCAAACCGTACTTCAAAGGCTGACAGGCTCGACAGCCCCCTAGAAAACAGCAGTTGCTTTCAGCCACAGCTGCAACTCCCCTCCTATCTGCTCCCGGGCATGCAAGCTGTCCAGCGAGGCAAGATAACCAAATAAAACCGTGAGGCTGGCAGAGCCGGTGAGAAGCATGAGGTAGGACGATGGCATGACCCCAGGAAGATCACAGCTGGCATCCTGTGCTCTGTCCCTGGCCCTCCCACAAAACACAGCAAGCTCACTGCTGTCACTCACTGGCATTTCTTTACAAGAAAAAATATAATCATAGGCTGGAAGCATAAGGGAGGCAAAGTCTCCAATGTCACAAGCTTTTTAAGGTGCCCTCAAACACGGAATAGCTTTTCTCTCCCCTTTTTAACTACTATTTTTTAGAATACTCGAGGGTTTGCATGAGCCTGGCTTTATCAGTTTGAAATTACGAGCCAGAGCAATGGACACAAACCAGCCTAACTTAGAATGACAGCTACCAACTGCTGAAGATTGTTTTATTGGGTATTCAAAGCTTATGCCCACAGGTGACAAGTATGCGCTGTTAAAAAACAGAAGTGAAGAAACCCCACAACTTCAGAAGAAAGCAGCCGCCTGCTTCTGAGAATTCAGCCTCATGCTTTTGGGATAAAAGTCCCAATGAACTTAGCTGCAAGTTGAGGGGGAGCAATTCCCCACTACGTCAATATTAACACTAATTAAAAACTGTTCTGCTGTAATGTAAACTCCGAGGTATTTAACAGCAGTATTGCCCTTCCCAGCCAGTACCTCATGTAATCCCTCAGCTGTCTGAGCAGGCTGAAAACAGATGGGCAGCATCACATTAAAGGAAACCTCCTCGACCTCACAAGCCTTTTGTCCTCTTCTGGTAGCCCCACGAGCAGCAACAACACACGAGTCCATGTGTGGTCTAAACACCGAAAAAAAAAATTAAGCGCATAGCTTCCACCAGCAAGTCTCAGCAGCGGCCAGCTGAAGAAGTTTGCCAAAGGAATAAAATAAATCCCAAAGTTAGGCTAACTGCTGTTTTAACACCTTAATTGATGAACACTATGCCCATACCTAGTCTTCTTCGCTTCCTTCCCGCAGATTCGACCCTTAGCACAGCCTAGAAGGCAGCTGGGCCATCAGGGGGTGGTGAACACTCAATAAGTGACACCCTAAAGTGGTGACACTCAACAACTGCATTGGCACCTCTCTTGCAAATTGGGAAGTAATCAACACTAAGGGACACTTACTATTGCTTCGCTTCCCCTACTGAGCCAGGAAATCATTTGCCCTACTCAGCTCCCAAATGATGTGACCTCTTGGAGAGACGTTGCTTTCCAGAGACCTGCTGGAGATGTGCTCCAGAGAGCACATTTTTATCAAGTGGTTGGTGACAGCCACCATGGCTT
>NW_009713482.1:96249-107760 GCF_000703405.1 Apaloderma vittatum | reverse complement strand
ACTCTTGTTTGCCTGCCTTCTTCCTGGGCTGCTGAAGCTTCACCGATAACCTCCAGCATCCCTGGGGCTGTAGCGTGTGCAGTTGTGCTCTTAGGCTGCGTGTGGTAACTTTCACAGACAACGAACGTAGCTGCTGAAAAAATTTTTAGCGTTTCGTTCAACAAAATCGTTGTGCTAGTTCGAAGTGGGAGCCCGGCATTGCCTCTGCCTTGCGAGGCCTCGCAGGGTCCGCTCAGCAGGCGAGGCTCTCGGGGTTGGTGGTGTCCCTGGGGCCGGAGGGGGGCCGAGGGGACAGATCTCTGTCCTTGCTGAGGCTAAATCAGCCTGTTGTTTTCGTTCCTTCATCATAGAACGAAAGTAGCTTTTTTGAAGTGGGTGAATGTGTTTTGTACTGGTTAGGGTTAAGCTCCCCTGTCTTTCTTGCTTTTGCACTAGGTGGAAAAGGCCCAAACGCCTTTGGAAGATTATCCTGGACCCTGCAAATATTGTCCTGTTTCTCATGAGCTCTGTGACTGCTGGAGCTGGGCAGCCCTTGGGAGCAGATTGATCCCTGCTTGATTGAGGAGTGAAGGGGTTTGTGTAGGGGTGTAAGAGCTCCCAGCAGAGGATTGCCGGGGGAGGGGGGGGGCCTGCCGATGAGCCAGCCCCCATCTGGGGCCTTTGAGGGCGCAGTTATCTCTGCACCTTTGTGTGCTGACTGGGCACGGGGGAGAGACACGATTGCTGACTGACTTGGTTGTTGCAGAGGGTGGATGGAGATGCGCATTACGGTGGTCACTGGTTTAAACACAAATATTCAGGCTGCTTTTGGCACAGTGGTAGTGTATCCTGCATGGAAGGAAGGAGTTACAGGGCTACCTGGAAGTGTCTGAAAGATACTTGTAGTGAGACAGGCCTGGGCTGATAAGCAGAGGTAGCTAAGTGAGCACCTCCTTCTAGGAAAACCTCCCAGTGAACTGCAGCGGCACCATTTCTACAAGCTCTTGTGCCCAGATAAAGGAAGCTGAATGCAGTGCTTGCTGCATCTCTGCATCTCACCTGGGGCTGATAAGAAAGCTGATGGCCATCTACTGCCTCTTTTGGCACCTGGCATGGTACTCTTCAACTGAGTGACTCCAGCTGAGGATAGTAAGGATGTGTGCAGAGGCTGGATGGGAGGGCTCATTAACACACTTACTGCAGGAACTGTTACCTTCAAAATTTCTGTGGTATACAGTGAGAGATTGAGAAATAAGATATAGTCAGAGTAAGAAGTTATAACTGTCAGGAGCCTCTGAGAGGGGCTTCTAGTGGTTGGGGAAGCTGGGTGTGCAGTCAGAGGATTCAGGAATAGTTTGGGGGACATGTCTTGTGCAGGGTTTTTTCTTGTTCATAAGAGTTGCATGTTGCAAGCGTTACCACTTGCTGGCATGTTCTGTAGCAATGTGTTGCAGCAGGCCCTGAACCTTGGCATATGTGTCCTGTGTAGGGTCAGCAGAAAGCTTGTGTCTTGATGCCTATAGAGGCAGAGCAGGTACCAGCTGCTCTGTAGGTATTTGATTTGGCAGCGCAAAGAAGGGCTGTGTGGAAGTAGATAAAACCCAGGAAACTGGGGTGCTTTACAAGAGAAAGTTAATTTCTGTGAGTTGTTCAGGTTTTGATAAATCCTGGTGGGCTTAATACCATATTTCTGATTCAGATCACCCATGGAGGCAAATGCTGAGCTATAGCTGAGCAAGTGCAGGAGGGGTTGACAGAAACAACGACAGGCAGATGGGTCAGAGACAAGGAGAGTGAGAACAGGATGGGGAGAAGTCTGCTATTTAGTTGGGCTTACCTGAGAGAGTCTTAATAAAACAAACCAAGGAGGAATGCGTTGATTAGCGTAGCAGCTCACACGTACTACAGCTGAAGTCTCTGCTTACGCGTTGACTCCCTTAGCACCGGTGTCTGGCACGCTCTGAAGGTGGTCACTGCATGTTCCATGAAGCCCATGGAGAACAAAGTGTTGAGCCAGTAGTCTAACAAGGTAGAGGAACAGGGAAGGTGGTTTAGTGCTCCTTAGTTAGATGAGTTTAATTGTCTAGTAAGTAAATGCTGATATGAAGACACCAGTAATTTTATTGCGTTCTATCCATGTCATATCATCTCCCCTCCTTCCCTCAAAAAAAAAAAAAAGAAAGAAAAATTGAGCAGTGTGTTCTTTTGAAACTGAGATCAAGCTACTAACCTGTCTGGAGGAGGAACAACTCTACCCTGCCATCATTCTGTTTGTGGGTCAGTTTGAGTGTTCTCCTAACTGTGCATGTGCTGTCAGTCCCTGGCTGCTCTCCCACACCTCACTGCTCTGCTTCAGGAGGAGCCTGTATCCTGGGGCAGATGAATATGTGTGAGAAAGTGTGCAGGGTCTGAGCACCAGAGAAGCTCTGGGGGAGTGAAGTAGTGTGCAAGCCGGCAGGTTTAGAGGACTGACAGTTGTCTCTGCCTGTGCTAGGATGAGCAGCTCTGTGTTGTGAGCTTTGCTTTACTTCCTCACTTCCCCATCCTCCCCTTTCTGCGGGCAGGTCTCACTGAATCTGCAGAGAAGGAAACTGCTTCTCTGCAGCTGGGTTAATCTGACTGAAGATGACAGTCCCACAAAACGAGAACTTTGCATCTGCCCTACCCCCAGTTGCCCAGCCGAGAGGTAGCACCCTGTCACTTCCAAGTGCCCCATCAACATATTGCAGCCATGTGTGCTCACTGATCTTGCAAAAAACGAAGCTTACAGTGGAGGAAGGGGTTTTTTGGGGGGGGCTGGACTGGTGAGCTGCTCCAGTTCATCCCTGTCGATGAGGTGTCTGGAGCTGACCCAAGGGAGAGGATGCAGACAGAGGGCTCTGGAGGGCTGAGGCTGCTCCTTTGGCAGCAGCCTGCAGCTGGGTTGGGTCAAGCTGTGAGCCTTCATTCCCTTGTAGCTGCTTCCTATCCAGCCCCTGCCCAGAATGCTTCATAGTCAACCCTGTGCCTGTCCCCTGTCAGGGTACTGGCAGTTTAGTAAATGTGCTTGGTTTAGTGGCAGATGCTGAGAAGAGAGGTAAAAAAAGTACTTTCACTCACTTTTGTAACTGTTCTCAGCTGAGCATTTGTGTGTAATGAGGTGAATTGTTAAAGTTGTTTCAGAGATTGTAAGATGATCTTAAAGGTCCCTTCCAACCCAAATCATTCTGTGTTTTAAATTAAATGGGCATCCTGAGGTGTCAACAGGACATTTGTGGATGTTGGAAAGTCATCAGCTCAGGCACTATCTTAAATTCTATTTACTTTGCAGAATTCTTCAGTCTGGTGTCTAGGTGTTGAAAAAGACAGTTTAAAGGAAAAATTGGATTTTGGCATGCCTGTCTAAGTCAAAGCAGTCCTTAGGGGACTGACTGCAAACCTACAGCTTGTCGTCTACTGGTCAGGGAAATGTCATCGTGTTGAACAGTCATGCTGATTTGGCTGTTGCTTTTGAACAAGATCTCTCTGTATGTCCTGTGGCTCTGCTGGTGTGTTGTCAGAAATGGAAGGAGAGTCGACGGAGAGGCGCAGGCAGCAATCGCGTGCTCCTGGCAGCCCCTGCTGTGTTGCAGCCATCTCTCAACCAACAAGGGCCATCTGCTCATGCTGGTCAAGTTGGTGGGATCCAGTGCAAGAAGTGACTTAATTGTCTCATCGTGTTGAACTGAAGAGAGGGTAGGGTGGAAGAGACTCTGTGAGACTAGGGAGGTGAGAGGAGCATGGCTTGTTTCCTCCCTGTGCAGAGAGAGAAAAGCCAAGTTTGCAGTCCTGCTGGCATCCCCATCCAGTGTGATGCACATTGAATGTCTTGCCCACGCCTTGCTGCCACCCCACCCCTGTGTCTTTTGTATCTGGTATACAGAATAAAGTTCGTACCGCATGTAGTATCCCTCAGTGAGAAACAAGCAGCCCTGTCACAGAAAGCTGTCACCTTTCTTGTCTTCCACAAGCACCTTAGCCCGACCCTTCACCACTCTGAGGAAAATGATCTCCTCCTTGTTATCTTGTAGGAGATTTGGCAAGTGAAGCAAGGATTGGTTGATGTCTTAGGACGAAACATAAAACCTGGACTCTGTTACTAAGCATAGTCTAGCAACAGCCCATTATTACCCTGGCAAGTAGACTTGATTTTTGAGAGCTCCTGGATATTTCCAGAAAGCCACTCAATAGCACCATCACATGATTTTTGGAGCACCACCAAGAAACGCTGTTGATAACATCCTGTTGAAAAGCCTTTGGCCTGTTAGGTAGGTGAAGAGAAGAAACGGATCCGTAGACCCATCCAGGCCCTTTCTGCCTTTTATGTACATAGCCACCCATGCAAATCTGTTTCTCTGCATTGGGAAATCCTGCTGGCCTTGCAGGGTTGGCTTTTGGGACCTACAGTGTGCTTGAGAGCAGAGTTTTACGTTCATGTTTCTTTTGTGTGTGCAGGGGATTGTTTATATGCAAAATATGTTTGGAGAAGGAAGTTTGGTTTTGCCTGTTTTAGAGAGTCCATGTCCTTGTGGGAAGGATACTGGCTTGCGAGGATTGAGTGGAGCTTGTGTTGCAGTTTGCTTTGGTTTGGAGCGTGCTGTGCCCCTGGTGATTGCAGAGCCAGCAGGCTGCTCTGTGAAATGCCGAGCTGTTCATTAGATCTGTTTGGTTTTTAGGGCTCAGTCACAAGCTCCAAGCCAGGTCTGTATTGCATTCCTGGAGCCAGCAGGCTGCTCTGTGAAATGCCGAGCAATTCATTAGATCTGTTTGGTTTTTAGGGCTCTGTCACAAGCTCCAAGCCAGGTCTGTATTCCATTCCTAAACACACTTGTTGTGCTCCTCCTCCAAAAAAAAATCCAACCCAGCAAACCACAACCCGATCAGGTATAGCCTCTTGGGGGAGGTCAGGGAGACATCCTAAGCAAGATGCAAGTGAAAATGTTCCTCTAGTGGAGTTTAACTTGTATTGGCAGCTGTTTCCCTAGCCTCTGTGCCTGATCCTCCGTAAAGATTTATGTGTGCGAATGTCCCAGTTTGATGTTAAATCGTACTCTGAAAGTTCATACGTGGTGGTGTGTGAATTGGGAGTAAATTGCTTAATGGATTCTGTAGCTGCTGCCTTTTGCGGAGTAGAAGTGTGCCCATCCTGTGAGGGAACAGGTAGCTCTCAAAGTAGTAGTAGCTACAGCGTGATTGAAGTTGATGCTACTTCGTGGAAGATTTTCCTCAAGTTCTATCACTTTTACTTTTAAAACATGTTAAATGATACAATTTTACGTACTCCTGCTAATGTCTTGGTGGCAACAGCAAAGGTACGGTCTAGGATGAAATCCTTGATCTCTCCATGGTTAATAAATTAGGTCTGTGTTACAGCCATGTGGATGTTGGATGCTTAGAAAGCTTTCTCAAAGTGAGAGAATTGCCAAATACTAAAACATTTCTTAAAGTAAAAAAGTCTGGCAAAGCCATTTTCAGATGTTTAAAAGGATTGTTCATCAGAGGAAAGAAAATAAAACAGCAGCAGTAAGCTAAACAGTTTTACTTAAAGCAAAACCTTGCAGAAATTTAGTAAGCTCTGGGCTTGGCCACCTACCTATGTCATGTATCCCAAAGGCTGTCTGTCACGGGGCAGCACTTTGCGGTGCCTTGGTCTGTTGGTCTGGGGTTTTCCTCGGCAGTGCCTGAAGCCCCACGGCGTTGGAGGAATGTCTCCTTTGTCCTGGACCCAGCTCGGGCACTGGCAGAGGGGGTGATCCTGCGGTGTTGTCCGGCTGTTCAGGCAGCTGTCTGTGCTGGGGTGAGGGTGTTGGGATGCTGTGGGACCCTGCTTCCCGGCTCCCTGCCCCACTGGTGGGAGAGGAGGTGCAGCCACTCCTGTGGTGTCTCGAAGTCTGTGCTTTGTCTCGCAGCCTCTGAAGTGGAGCGGATCTGCTTTCAGCATTAGCTGTGCCTCAAATAATTTCTTACTCTGTGGCTGGAGAAGCTAGGTGTCTCTTAGATAATAACGTGGTGTTTGATTTTTATGCCTGTCCTGGACAAAGTACTTCCTCTCTGTCGGGACTGAGAAGGTATGATACAAAGCACAACCGAGGCAGCAAAAAGGAAGAAACGCAGGAATGTGCATAGTGTCTGTAAGTTTTATTACAAGCTTAAAAAGGCTCGTTTTGGAAGGCTGCGTTTAACTGCCTGAAAGGTTCAAGTCCTGACAGGACGGAGGTACCTGGGGTTGCGATGTGGCATTGCTTGGAGATGCTCCAGGGGCGTGACGGCTTCCGAGGTTGGCAGCAGGATTCCTGTTGGCTTGTTCAAGAGCAAGACCAGCCTTCAGCTCTTAACAAAATGAGCAGATGTGCTAATGATCAATGAATAAATGTCAGTGTTTGGCTATATTTTCATGTTATTTTTTTACTGTGCCTGTGTGGATGCTGTCTCTGGAAGTGATTTTGTCCCTTTTTTCTATCTGGGAGCAGATATTTCTCTTGTGTGGTATGTGTTATCTCTTTTTGTTAACCTCACTGTGTTGTTTTAACTCCTTATCAGCACAGCCTTGTTAGTTACTATGCTGTGAGACAGAGAAGCACAAGAAAACGGCCAAGCAAGTTGTGTCTCTTCCAGCTGGACTATTTCACATTGCCTGAAACTTCCTTGTTTTTTGGAGAAGTTTTACTAAATCTCTAATGTCACATTTATGTGTTCCAGCAGGCTTTTAAAAAAAGGCTTATGACTCATTAAGGAAAGAACCCCAGTACCTCAGAGCATGTAATGCTCAGCTGAGAACTACTGTGCACATCAAACACGTAAGAGCTAACACAGGAGAACTTGGCTGGGGGTAAGGATTTATTTCTAGTGACACCCATTTTCAAGTCTGAGATGCTGGAAAAGTTCCTCTCGGCAGATTTTGCATGAAAACCTGTAGGCAGTTGGGTTTAAACCTTGGTGTTCCCATGGTGCTGGGGCTGCGGTGGTGTGCCTGCGCTGGAGAGCAGCTGCAAGCCCCGACCCTCCCTGCTGCCGAGAGAAGGGACAGCGGCAGGAGCTGCCGCGTGGCTGGAAGAAGGGCTCTGTTGGGCTGATGAAGCCGGTGCTGCCCGTTGGGGTTGGGCTGGTGCGGGATCTGCCGATAGGTGCTGTGCTCAGCAAGTGTGCTTTGAGTATCCCCTGTGATGAGTTTTTGGGAGCTGAGGTACCCAACAGAAAACTGAGTTCCTCCAAGCGAGGGATAAGTCACGTGGCTTTGAAGGGGACGTGCTCAGGTTGGAACAGCAGCCCAATTACTTAAGGCTAGATTTGGGGGATGTGGGTAATTTCAGAGTCTTTCATTGCAAGCAGCAGCACTGAAATGCATCTGGCTTGCTGTGAGGATTAATGTGTGTATGTATTTGTGAATATTAGAAGTGCAGGCAAGGCACTGTGCGAGTGTAAAGAAATGTCATGAAATAGCCGGGAAGGGGGTCAAATGGATGATGAAGAGGCATTTAATAGGTTACAAAAAGGTCATGTCCAGCTGTATACCATTGATTTTATTTTTTTAAAATAATTTGACTTAAAAAGGCTCTTGAGAACATGTTTATAGTTTTTGTGAAAAGTAGATGGCTATTGTGGAAGAGCTGCAAGGGATTCTCAGATGTTTTTCTGGCCATCCAAACATCTGTTTAATTGATGAACTGTTTCACTTGTGACACCGCAGCACTTCTGGAAAGTGAAAACAACATGTTTTCTCCTTTTTAATGTGGCCACTTGAAAAAATTAGAAAATTTCAAAGTTAAAATGAAGAAAGATGATGAGCCATTCCTAAATGCAATTTGATGGTTGTGCATATTTAGATGTTCCAGCTCTCTTGGATTTTTTTTCCTGTGGTCCATGGTGACCCTGTGGCCTCTCCCAGGCATGGGAAATACCCTTTTGTTCTGGCAATCGTTTCATAAACCTTCCGCCTGTGCTGCAAGCTTGTCCCCAGGTGTGTACAGTGCAAGCAACTGGGATCCCATAAGTAAAGCTTCTGGGCTGGAAGTTGGTTCTGCTGCACTTTCTTCGTCTCCTTCCACGTTGTTGTCTGTTCTGGCAGTCCCAGCCTTTGGGGTTTTGGGGAGCACGGGTGCCTGGTTGGGTCGTCGTGGTGGGTTGTTGAACTTGAAATGTGGGGCCAGGCAGCTGTTTGTGGATGCCCCAGATTTAAATGCGAGTAATTTGAGGTTTGTTTCTGTGCGTGGGCCTTGCATGTGCAAAACTGCAGCATTATGTGCAGGGTGTAGTTGATTGGAAACCTTTGTTAGAAAGGCATTTCTAATGAAATGAGAAGAACTATGAATGTTTTTTACTGTAATAAATCAAGTGCTGACCTTACTGAGTTGAGGCAGGTGAGGTCTCTGCTGCTGTGGCTCGATTCTCTTTTTCTGGCTTTGCAGATATGACATTGTCTTCGGTGGCATTGGAGTAGTATCATGGTTTTTTGTTCAATGTTCCTGGTGTGAAATTCCTACTAAATTGATTTGTTTGGGCCAGATGTTGAATGACCAGAAAATAATCACTGGGGAAATGGTTCAGAGGAAGGGGATATTGAATAGACTTTGCCACTTATTCGTGATTTCTTCTGCTCAAAACAGCGTGCTAACCCAGCCATGTGCTGCCCTGCCTGTTCTTGTAATTGACATGGAACACAGCAGGATTAGACCCATGGTCTCACTCTTCCTTCTGCCTGTCTGTAACTTAGTTCAAAGAGAATATTGATTTTTGGCTTTCTTTGTGTGTGAGTGTAGTTGGTTGGTTTTTGAGTTTTGTTTTGTTTTTTTAAATACAAAAATGGTAAAGGCGTCAGAAGATACTGGAGCCCAGCATCTGCTGAGACAAAATAACTATTCATACCAGGCAGTGAAAAGAGCTAAAGTTGGTTGAACATTGAATCTTTCTGTGTTTCTCTCTGTGTTGTGACAGTTGCCGTGTTGTTAACCTTGAGCATCCCAGTTGTCAGGTGTAGATGGGAGAAGCAGGTAATTCCTCAGGGGACAAGGCAGAAGTTTTGATGAATGACTAATAACTATTGCAGCTCTTTATTTTTTTTTTTTATTTTTTTTTTGCCAAGCAGTTATGTGAAAATTCTCTGCAATTGGTGGGTTGCCCATTTTTAATCAAAGCCATGTCTCCCAGATCTAAACACTCAACAGAAAACAGAGCTACGCAACTATCAAGTATGTTAGAGTCCAGATTTAAGCTGGTTTGAGAAATAAGCATGTAATTTTCTGAAGTGTAGGTCAGTAGCTGGTCTTCCTAGACAGTGTGTTGGCTTGTACCTGTTTGCGGCTGGAGCAGGCCTGAGCCTCTGCAGAGCAGCCCTGAGAAGTAGCAGCGATTCACAGCAAGTGATGCTCTTGCTCCAGTGGAAGACCCCTGCAGCCTTAAACCTTAGTAACTTAACTTAGGAAAAAACCCCCTCAAGACATCTCAAAATAAAATTCATACCAGATACTAACTAATTACATTTTGAATTAGAAAATGGAACGTGATAAATCCAGACCTTCTGCATCAAGACAGTCCTGTTTAGTTCATGGGGGCATCTTTGACTTATTTCTGATGGCTTGGAGTCATCTCCATTTGTTTTTATTACACCACAGAGAGGTGTGAATTTGCTTATTCCCTAATGTGTTCTACCCCTTCTGTATTTCTCTGCCTGGCCACCTCTGTACCTCCCAGGACGTGTCCACCGTGGAGCTGTCAGGTGTATGGCTACTTTGTGCTTTGGCTGTAAAAGTGATGAATGGTTTGCCTGGGAACTTGGTGTCTTGACAGATAAACACCAATTTCATGCAAAATATGACGTGAATGACAGAGGTAATGGTGTGAAAGAGGGTTGTAGTGCTCTGTTAAGTCCTACTGACCTCTTTCAGCTCGTACAAAGCTGGCCATGAGCACTGAGGTCCCAAGTTGCTCTGTTCACTTGCAGAGGATGCGTTTATGGAAGATGTCTGTGAATCCTAGGAAAGCCTCTTCCTGTCCTTGTCTTCTGCCCAGAACAAAACTCTCTTAAAGGTATCAAGGCCTAAACTTGGAGAGGATGTAGAAAGCAGAGAAACAGGTACAGACATGGGTGATACGTGTGACACCCATTGCCTCTGGTCTGCAGGTGGTTATCAAGAGAACCCTGATGCTTTGTGTGTTGTGATTTAAGTGCTGAGGGCTATGGGTACTGTTGCCACTTTTTTCCTTTGGTTACCTTTTTTGCAGAAAAATAATAGGTTGTGTTCATTGATACTTAATTTTTTCCTGAAATTTTGGTGGCCATCAAGTGTGGTCTCAGATGCTGGTTTACAAAATTAGAAGAAAACTTTCCATTTTTGCTTGGTCTGGAGGGAGAATCGAGCCTTATGTCGGTATGTTAGTCTTGAGAGAGACGTTCCTGTGCAGGGCCGGTGAGAGTGGCTGTGCCAGGAGGCGTTGCCTGATTTTGGAGAGTGGTGCAGGGCTTCCTGGCAGCTGCACAAGCACCGCCTGCAAAGCAGGTCACTGCCCAATTCAGAGGGAGGAAAGGAGTCAAATCCGTGACAGGTTTGGACTTGGAGCTTTGAATGCGGCACAGGGCAGGCACAAGGCAGGGTTTGGTTCTTGCTCTAGCTTCTGGCAGAGTGGAGGTGTGGCAATTCACTCATCAAATCCCACATTGCCCTAGAGCTTCAGAGAGCCCTTGTGCCATGGGGTGGAAGGACTCGGGAGTGAAAAACCATGCTCTCTTAAAAAAAAAAATCTCCCTGACCCATTGGGAAAAGAAGAGGTAGCTTGGGTTAGGCCGAAAGAGCCTTGCATGCTGTGTAAAAGCACACTCATGTTACTCTTCTGGGGAAAAGGCTTTCTCAGCCCCTGTTCCACACCTGGGAGGAATTTGGGCCAGTGAAGAACCAGCCCAGAAAGAGGTGATCCCCAGAGGCTGATCTGTGTTTATTCACAAGAAAGTACTTTGAAGATGCTCCAAGTGCAGACTTGCAAATCAGCTTCTTGCTGTGCCAGGTGTGCGTGGCTCTGCCTTTCCCTGCTGCTGCCTCTGCTTCCCACCTCTCCCCACCTCACAGAGGCTTCTCCTGGCTTCCCGGCAGTGGCCGAGGTGACAGCTTTGACCCGTCTGGCTGCAGCCCTGCTCTGGCTCTGGCTGGGCGCCCTGCCTCACTTGCATCCGTCCAATTTATTTCTGTAGTTCATGAAAGAGGAAAAAAAAAGAAGAAAGCAAAACATGCTTGAGCTTATGGCCAAATCTTGGACTCCTTTGTGGGCAGAACTTCCTTTGAAATTACTGGGTGTTTTGCTTGGTTAAAGATTGGCCGATTGGGAAACCCCATGTGAGATTATTGCCAGGTCAGAGAAAGGGTGCATTACAAGGTCTAGGGGAAGAAGTACTTGCCTTCGTTTTTCTGGTAAAGTATCCCATGAATAACGACCATTGGGTTAGAGCTTTTTTTGTTTCCAAATAGGTTGCCCCATACAGCGTTCCTGGGGGGGGAGGTTCTGACCCAGGTCTGTCCCTGGGAGGAC
>NW_009713482.1:50514-96218 GCF_000703405.1 Apaloderma vittatum | reverse complement strand
GAGGGGGCTTGCCAATGGCCACTGCGCCTGGGTCAGAGCAGGGTGGGCGACTCGTGGCCCTGGCTGCCCTGTCCACCAGCGGTGCCGTGTGTCCTGCCTGGGGGCTTGCAGCACGGAGCTGAATTCCACCTGTGGCAACTGGTCAGTGGCAGCGGCAAGGGTGGGCTCTGGGCTGCTCCCGAGAGCGATAAAAGAATTTTTCCTTTTCCCCTTTTACATCCCAGTGTCCCTTTCTCCAGCCCACATGGCTGAGTGAGGGTGATGACCACCAGCTGATCCCAGTAGTCAGAGTTCTTCTCTCTTCTGATCTTTCTGGTGGGGGTTGTCCCTGACTTCACTCCTGTTCCCTCTCAACCTGCAAATACCAGGCATCTGTGGGCTTGTACAAAGACCATGGCTTTTGCAAGGAGGCAACTGCTGTGGTCCCTCAAAGTTGCCGTGCATTTTGCTGTGATATTTAAAAGTGGAGAGGAAGAGGTGTGCGGTGGTGGGGGAAGTAGCTCTTCAGAGGCTGAGTCACCCTGGGAGTGCCCACTGCGGCTGGGCGGCTCGCCAGGAGGAGCGTTTGGGGAGCTTTTAAATCAGTGTTCCTAGGGAGGGGGACTGCTGAGAGCTCTGACAAATATGTGGCGATATTTTCCTTACCATTTTTGAAAAATACATAATTTCACTTTCCTTAGGAAGCCTACAGCTGTGCATTGCCCCTTCTCCTGCCCATTTCCTTGGCTTTTGCCTTATCAAGGCATTGTTCATTGGTCCAGAACTGCTAGCACCAGGGCTGAGCTGGAAGCAGCTATAAAACCACTTTGTTTTTATTTTGAGTTGTTTTCGTTTTGAGCACAGAACCAAATTAGAGGGGCACTGTGGGGGGATATTAGGTCATAAGTTTTATTTTTGCTTGTATAGCTCTTAAATTGGATTAGAACTGCAACCATTGATCTCACCACAGTTTGGGAGTCTTCCTTTCTGAAAGGACAAGAACTGCACACCCAGGCTGCAATCACTTATAAAGACATCTCCTTAAACAGTAGACGTTCCTGCTTTGAAGAAGAATCAGCAGCTGGGATCTGTGTATGCTGCTGGTACAGACTCAGTTCTGCACATGTTTTCTCCTGTAACACTACTGTTCTGAAAAGAAACCCCAACAAACTAGTTATCAGCCAGAAAAAGTATTCCACAAGCCTGTGAACAAATTATTTGAATTTTTTGGACTGTGCAGCTTGTGGTTTCTCACTGAGCAGTTGACTTAAGAGAACAGGGTGAGTATTGTCTTGGGTTCTAAATTAGAGTAAGATGACTCCAAGGTCAAGTGTGATCACTTCATAACAAATAGTCGCATGTTTGTTTTTATTCTGCAGCTCAGGGCCAGGGCACTAACTTTCAAGCCTGGGGGGTGAGATAAGGTTGTTCTGTACAGACTGAAGCGTAGATCCGAACAGAGAACGGTCCAGGAATAAAGTATTTCAAGTTATCTTCTCTCAAAGAGCTGCAGGATCAGGTCTTTAAGAAATAGTAGCAAGTAGTGCACTGAGCAATATTGCACAGGACAAGAAGAGTCTGGAGGCTGGGGGGCACCTTGTATTTCAGCTCTGAGCTGAAGGTTCTTCTGCTGTCGACAGCTGCTTAGATATTACCTACTCTATCAGGTAAGGGGCTGACATACCTGCCAGGGTTTAAACCTGGTACTTTAGAAGAACACAGCTTTTTCTAGGTAAGATGTAAATTGCTCAGCTGACTCTTGGGTCATATCGCACATCTTTATGACATGTCAGTTGGTTCAAGGAAAAACAGGGAAAAGGATGCATGTTCATCCTGCGTTCTCCCAGCCAGACTTGCATGAGCCATTGGTGTCAGCCTGAGTCAGACACCACTACCCGTAAAAGCTGTGGCTCCCATCAGATGAAAACCAATGGAGAACAACCATTGTAGCGATCACTTAGTTTTTCTTGCTTTACTTGAAGAGACATCTCTGGCTGTGATGGACGACAACCAGAGAAGATGTTTTGTGACTGGTACTACATTGAAACAGAATCTGGTGTAATTGAGGGCAAACAATGATTCCTTCTCTAAAAGGAATAAATAGCTTCTCTCCAGACATCTCTCAGAGGCACCAGTGAGAGAAGCAAGGGATGTGTAGGCACAATCTCAGTACCAACTCTGTACCTGACTCCTAACCTTGCGGAGACTGTGCAGTATAGAGAGATTCTTCATCGATTTAGTAAAAGCTTCCCTTGTTTTCATGGATGTAATTGCAGAAGAGATTAGATTCATCGGGAAGAAAGGCTGTAGTAATTTTTTTTAAAGGGCAAAAATAAATTAAGAAACCCCCTAACAAATACACTAATTCTTATAGCTAGTTTCTAAAAGAGAAGTTTTGTGGATTGGGGTGGGATTTTTGGAATTTTTTTGTACTTTTGTTACTTCTTTAAAGGGAACATTTACAAACTGTATCTTGGTGGATACAGTGAAAGGAGAGATTCCGGCAGAGCTTTGCTGCAATTAAGCGAACGGTTGCGTTAGGTTGTACTGCAGTGATTTAGCGTGTGAGAAAAATCCCAACTGAGTGATTTACACACTGATCCTGAATGTTTTGATTAAAGGTCAGACTCAGAAATGCATTTATGCTTATTTGGAAGTCTAAAGAGACTCCACTGGGAAGTTAAATCTCTAGGTAGGAGTTGAATGTGTAAATATTCACAGGTAGCTCTTTACTTACCCATTTCATTTTGTTGTGAATTCAGTTAGGGAAAGCTTTACTTGAAAACTGGAGTCGAGTCTTTACTAGTACCTACAACAGGGGAGAGCGTTCCTGTAGGCTCTCCTGCCTTTGGATATTCCTCATGTAATTCTGTACCTTACTGACTTAAAGGAGTTAGGAAGTAGCTAGGAAGAAAAGAAAAGGGGTCCAGGAAAGCTGATTGATTTTCTAAGGAGTGCAGTCTCCAGGCTCAGGAATGGTCCATCCTGACATGCAGGAAGTCAGGCAAGAGTGCGACTGCGTGGATGAGCAAGGAGCTACTAAGAAAGAGATGAAAAGGAAACGTGTAAGAGGTGGAAGCGGGGGCAGGTGACCTGGAAGGAAAATAGAAACACTATCTGAGCATGGACAGTTGGAGTCAGGAGAGCCAACGCTCACTTGGAGCTGAATCTGGTGAAGGACGTGCACCTGGGAGCTGGGTGCCCACATGCTCTGTCCGTGCTCTGCATGTCCTCAATGTCTGGGTAGTTTCCCGCAAGAGCTGTGTCTAAACAGGGACTGGAGGGTTGGGAGCGAGTTGTGTCACCTTCTGGTGTGTGTAGGTTTTGGGTGGGGGAGGCGCCAGCTCCCACCCACTGCCCAGATGGGAGGTCCTCGTGCCCTGATGTGAGCCTGTGACACAGCTCAGGTCTCGTCTGGTATTCCCAGGTAGACCCCTTGAGATGTAAAAGGGCACAGACCAACATAGTTCATAATCAAATGTGAGTTGTTGAGTTGTGGGGGTTTTTTTTGTTTTTTTTCATGATCCTGATCTGAAGCACTGCTTTAATAGCAGGGAAAATATTTACCACTGATGTTACATGTGGAGTTTCCACTGGGCTCTATAACGAGGGATGGACAGACGGCATGACTGAGGTAGAAGGGCTTATCTCTTTTTATTGCTCCACTGTTTTACTGAGTATTTTAATTAAAACCAGGTAGAGGAAAATTTTTTGTGCAGTTTTCAATTTTTAGTGATTTCACCTGCTGTTGAAAATTACGTCAAGACGTAACACTGAGGGGATGATGTAAAGAGGAATGAATGCTCCTTTTAGCTACTATGAATAGAAGCTTCTCATATCAGTTAAGTGTTGACTTTATAATTATAACAAGATTACATGTTTCTGTTATTATTTTAGCTGGTCCTCTAAGATGTAAATTAACTAAGATTTCATCACTTTGGGTAACCTTTCAAAATGGAGAAGGGAGTTTTTGTTGATCAGTTGTGTAAGATCACATTTATTTGCAGATGTTTAACAAAAAGTAGAAAATTACCTTCCGAACCTTTCGGCCTTTTCTGTCTGCTTAGCCTTTCTCTGGTTTTTCTGGTTTTGCAGTACTTGAGTTTTCTTTTTGCTGCATCTAGAAAGATTTTTTTTTTTTTTAACAAATAATTGTCCGGGGGGAGTTTGTTCTGCAGCTGTGCTTTAGTTGTGATTTTATAAGTGTTGCTAAAAATCTAGCCACAGCTCCTTTGCTGTCCAATGACTGTGGGTGGCGGAGCTGGTGAGTTGCTAAGCGAGTGATATCTGGGTGATGGGGTGCTTGGGGAGGGGGTGGGGTGTCAGGAGTGGGCGAGAAGAACATCTCGCCTCTTGTTCATCAGTTTGACTTGAGTTTGGCATCCAGCTCCACAAGAAATGGAGTCCGTCTTCCAAAATTCAGCTTAAAAAGAGGATGCGTTGTCATCTTGGCATGAAGAAGGTGGGTAGGGTGGATGTGAGGAAGGCACCTGCTTCACTAGTTCTGGCGACAGGCCTGCTGTGGTGTGTGGTTGTGTCCCACGGTGCTGAGGGCTTGTTGGTGGCTGCTGGCATTTCTTCTGTGAAGACAAGACTCGTTAGGCACTGGGGCACCAGCGCTACACGCAGTGATCATTTCGAAAGATAAATCCTTTCTCCTCTCAAGCGTATCGCCTTTGACATCAGCCAGTGAGGCCGAAGTATGTTTCACCATTTGCATCTCGGTGCCTAGTGCTGTCGCAGGACACATCACGTGTTCTTTAGCAGGAGCAGCTCCACACTGGGGTTAAGTAGTTGCAGGTTACTCTGTGGAGGTTATGGGCCAAGGGTTTGGCTGCAGGTGCAGTGGGCAGGTTTTTGAAAAAGCAGGTGATGCCAAACCTCCGTTATAGTCGGGGTTTGCCTTTTTCACCAGGTTCTTTCTGAGATAACTCACTGGTCAGTGTCTTGTACATTTTTTTTTTATTTTTTATTTTTAACTTCTGTGCCTAGCTTCTGCAGAGGAGCCAGGCACTTCTGCTGTTGGTCTGTCTGTGAGAATATAAAAGGTGAGTGAGAAAAACACAACTGTGTTTCCAGGCATGCAGACTGCTAACTCTGGATGATGGTTTATCGCTAGCTGGGATGCAGTACGTAACTGAATGCATAAGCCGACTTAACACATACTTCTTGGTTGAGTGCTATGATCATGCCCATTTCCCATTGTCTTTATCTGAGAAAGCTAGCTCTACTGTTTTTCTAATTTTCTTGCCATTTATACTCACTTTGCTCCCATTTTGTGTCAAGGTGAGTGAGACAACAGGGACAAAGCAGGGGAGAGGGATGATCCTGAGTGTGATATTCGTGTATTTCTGGATCATTCATTGATAATAATTGGATGTGCATCAAGTGTGTGTTCACGTTTCTGTTGAATTAGACAGATGGACCATGTACTCCAGAGTCCACACCAGCTGCTGGAGAGCAGACTGTTACCTGATCCAGAACTCACAGTTCTTGGTCCAGCAAAAGTCAAAGCGGTCCAGACAGACAATACCCAACCTAGCAGAAATCCTGGCAATATGAAGTCAACCGTCAGTACTTTATGCTATGTGATATCTTTTTACATGGTACTAAAGCTGGGTTTCTTCAGTCATTGGAACATGGCCTCATCTGTTGCAGTGCTGTTGCCCATCTTGGTGGAAGGGTCAAGATCTTGCCCACTCCTGTGGGTCTGAGCATTGCTGGCTGCCCACAAGTGCCTTGGAGAGCAAGTCATTGAAGGTGAAAATGGAGCTCAGGTCCTTTCATGGTTATGCAAAGCTCAGAGTTACCTTCTTGTAAGAATCGTTGTAGACAGGCATCTAAATCCTAGAACAACCTCCGCTTTGTCTGCCTTAGGTCTGCCATGGAGGGCAGCCCAACACGTAGGACTGCCCAGGTCTGTAGAAGCCTCATTTTGCTATTGAAGTTGGCAATGTGTTGTTCTTCTATTTTTTTTTCTTCTTTTTTTTCTCTTCTGTTTCCCCAGTTGGATCCATAGGAAGGAAATGAGCCTACATATATAGCATTAAGTGTTACTGTTTCCTGGAGGTCGAGGAGGCAAAATCAGAATATCCTGTTTACATGTCGTTAGTGCTGTATTTGACCAGCTGTCCCAAGGGTTTTCAGCTTGCCAGATTGGGCCAGGCTTTTCTTACGGTCTGTGAGTCTTCCTGTCGTACTGGAGCAGAGGAGCGTGGCTGTCTGCGCTGGCGCTGGGCCCTGCGCTCCAGAGGAGGCTGGGCTTGTCACCATGGCCGGGGCAGGGAAACTGAGGCTTGCCAGATTGGGTACTTAGGAAAGATTTTAGTCCTGGAGTTGAAGGTGGGAAAAACCTATGGCAAAGGACTTTCTAAAATCATTCCTTCAGGATGTCCTTACAGGAATGTGTATCCTTCCTCCCCATGTTCTCAAAGCATCCTTGAGTCGCTTGACTTGCAGCGGCTGAAAAATGCTGGTTCATAGAGTTGAGGCGATGGAGGTTTTTAAGTCATTTCCAGCTTTCCTTAAGCGACTAGTTCAGTCTTTCTAAATAGCTTGGTATAATATCTACCTATATGCATGCTTTTGTTTAAGCAAACCTATTTATACTTCTGGAAACGATAAAGAGCCTCCATGGGGCGGGTGGGAACAAGAGAGCCAGTGTCAGTGGCACCTTTGCGGGGTGGGTGGTAAAAACGCGGGACTGCTGCGAACGTGTAGCACGTGGGTACTGCTCGTGGAAGGAGCTGCTGAATTTATAACCAAGTGTGGTTACGTAATGTCATGCCTTTTCCAGACTGTCATGGTTGTTCTGGAAATAGACCGTTATCTAAGAAAACAGAAAAGTGCACCTGGAAACTTTTAGACTAGTCTCCCCATGTAATCATGAACCCATTTTAAATATGTCAAGGAAGGCAGCTGTAATATATGACCTTTTTCTACCATATATTAGCGTGGTGACTCATACGTGCAATGTCAGGAGAATGTAATGAAAAGTCTCTCCAACTTGATGTCTGTGCAGCTGATGTTTTCAGGTCTGATATGCTGTGGAGTTGAGGATATTTGGGCTGCATTGCTTGTGCTTTCACTATCACTGTTACCTAGTTGCACAGATTTTTCTAAACTGAAGCAGTTAAATTGGTTCTGTCTTTTCTTTGTCATCTTGGAAAATTTAGCTGTCTTTTCCTTGAAGACCACATGGGTGTCAGTGACTCCTATTTCATGAAGAAAAGAGTCAAGACAGAAGGAAGCTAGGTGGTAAAGACAGCTAAGAAAATTGAAACTCGAAAAGGGAGCTGGCACAGTAGAGTTGCTGTCTGGTTCTGTGCTGTGAACACTGTCATTTACATAAGAAAACCTGCATTGTGCAGATTTGGTTGATATCAGTAAGCACAAAGGAAAGGTAATGAAAATACAAGCTTTAAATAGTTACTTTATTGCTTATTTACTGTAATAAAACTGTCTCAATGTCTATAAACCTGCCACTGGAAACAGCTTAAATAAAACACAGTCTGACCTGCATTATGCCAGTGTAAAACCTAAACTAATGTTGTGGACAAGCATCTCATCCTGAAGCTTAGATGATCTCCAGTTGGTGCTACCAGCTAAATAAACTTTTATAAATTAAAGCACTGGTATGAACTGCAGTGTCTGGTTAATTAAAACCCCAATGTTTATTTGTGAGTGCATTTACAACCTTAATTAAAAAAAAATAAAACCCTCTGTCACCATCTGTGAGCTACTGCTTGTTCTGTTGGCTGTCATATTGGGATATGCAATGTGAAGATCTGCCTTCTTGCAGAATCAATGCGAATATACAGGTGGGCTGAATGCCCCTGGTGCTCTACACCAGAGAGAAATTTTCCCAGGAGCACTGGGAAGCTTTGGATGTAGGTGTTAGATCTTTCTGGACTGGAACTAGGACCTGCAGTATGTGGCCTCTGTGTGTGTGTCTGTTGGAGTTGCCTGGCAGCATTGAGTGTGGTCCTCCTCTGCCAGCAGTTGTGCAAGCTCCAGTTTTTGCTGACCCTTCCCTGTCCTTGCCTGGTTGATGCTACTATTGTGCTAGAAATTTTACATTCCCCAAATAGGCTGAATTATATGTGTGATCACCTGCATTATATTCCAGACAAAATCAGTGTGGTTTGAGCAGAAAGGCCTGGTTGACCTGATTGCTTTGAGCTGTATGGGGATGTGTGCCCACAGCAAGACGTTCAGATGTTCAGCAGGGGAGGGGCAGTAGGACAGGGATGGGGATTTACAGACAAACTTTTCACTCCAAGTCATTCCCAGCAGTGCTCTCCTTTACCCTCCAAGGTGTACATGCATCCTGGCTTTTCTAATTCCAGTAATCACAAGGTACTTTTTTTTAGCGAGATTTTCTTGTCTTTTTTTGGTCAATAATTCAGTTGCTAAAGTTATTTGCAAGTCCCCTTGTACTGTGGTTGTCAACTTGAGCACAAACCTTGAGCAGTCAGCTGAGCTCTGAACTGGGGACAAAGCAACCCAAAGCACTACAGATGATAGAGCAGCCACAAGAACTACTTGGTCTTCCAGTTCATTGCCTCAGTAGCAAAAGATCTTTCTGTAAGTGCCAAGTGAAAAGTATAAATCATCCTGGGACTGCAATCCATGCACTAAATCAAGAAGCAGAGAAATGAATGAATATTTGTAAACCAAGTGTCAGTGTAACTAAAATACGGTGCAGAACAATCGGCCTGTGATGTGCCTTGTGCCATCGGGAGGCTCCGGCAGCCGGGAACCCGCACAAAGGGAAGTTATGCAGAGGCACGCTGGCTGCGGCCGAGGCGGGATGAGCTCTGTGCAGATAGTGTCAGTAATTTCATGGTTCAAAGCAGTAATTTCACATACTGTATGAAGCAATAAGCATTTGCTGCGCTAGCTTCAGGCTTTCGCTCTGCGTCGGGATGGATCTACTTTAACAGTAACAAAAGCCTTCCAGTTTCCAGCAGCTGCTTTTCAGAGCTGATACCAGCTCCCATGACATCTCCCGCTCCACAGCACTGACCTGGAGCTGCCAGGGTTTAATTCACCAGCACAGACGTGCCTGGGGCTCATAGCTGCTAAAATACAGTCAGGCAGAGTGGTGCTTGAGAGTTGTTTCTGCAGCCTTCTGTGTTCCCAGACTCTCACCCATCTCCTCACCTTACATTTGAAACTCTAGAAAACTTCTAATAAAATAGAACAGCCCAGGTATTTACTGAAGCAAGTAGTAGGCTGAGACTCAGCCTGCTGACAATGCTGGTCTCTCAGGCAGGTAAAATTCTGCTCCTGTGACCTGATGAACACTGTTGTTCCTGGAACTGGTCCCAGTGCCTCCCTTCGTGGCCATGACCTCTCCCAGTAGCTTTGTCCTATGTGAGCCACAGCGCTGTTAGGCAAGAGGCAGACTGGAGGTAATGAAAGTTATTCTGGGAACTGGAGTTAGAACCTAGAGCTTGCTTCTGCAAACCTTCCTGTGAATGTGAACTTCACTGCATTTTAAACCAGATATAAATCTATCTCAAACTTGGACCTTTCTGAGTGAGTTCCATACATGCATCCCTCCTGTCCCAGGCCGATGTATTAATCGAGTAAAGCCTCCTGCAGGAGACAGGCACTGAAGTGGTGGAGATCTTTTAAGTCAGCAGATACCTGTCTCGAGGGCCTGAGTAGTTTATTGGTGGGGTTTTTAGCTTCATTCCTTGAGGAAGAATGCAAGGCATGGGGCAATCTCAGTAAGGTTTAACAATGACAGCAAAAAAGTTTCCTGGTCCCCAGTCTGCTTCTCGTCTTGCTTTGCTTAGGCTGTGATTTGTGTTAGGTGTTGTGACCCATCTCCTCCTGTTTAACCTATTCCATCCTCCAGCCCGGTTGCTGCGGGGAGCAAGTGGGTATTTGCAAGCCAGAGTTGTGTTACTGGAGGGGGTCAGGTCCCTCCTGGCTGTGAGGTGTTGTGGTGCAAGGTGTGGATGGGCTGCAGATGGGAGCTTAGAGTTCACCTGAGCATTTACTACTTTTCTTAGTCTGTCATTTTCAACCTTAATTCAAGTTGTGGTGTCTTCTGATCTTCCCCTGGGGAAGAGGGCAGCCCTGGTAGCTCAGCCAGATAGTCCCTCCGTTGTTCCTATCACAAGATGTTGCTGCTGAGTGTGTTCAGGATATTATTATTTATTTATTTGGAACTTATATGTACCAGATTTTGTTTTATGTTGTGTATTCAAACTTTGGTTCATTTGCTAGGCATTTGCCAGGTGACAAATTAAAGGTCTCCTATGAGAGCTACCCATGGTGGTGAGGGCTGGGAGGGTTTCCTAGGCTGCCTCCCTCTTCCCAGGAGCGAGCCTCTGCCCCGTGCCTGGTGTGGGTGCCTTGTTTCTTCTATCTGCTTCTGACTGGGGGATGACGTGTGTGTCAGAAGATCCCTCCTCCTGTGGCTGTTGGAAGGAAGGGAGCATTTTTCTTGCCTGAAGTCACCTCCCAGTATGGGAGCTGCTGCAGTCCAGGATGTCTGCACAGTAGCTGTCATGAGCTCAGGCAGGTACTGCTGCAGCAGTGGCACAGCTGTCCAGGCTCAGGACAGCTCTGTTGCTTCGCTGTTTACCTACCTTTTTAGTGGAATATTTTTTTTAAGGGCAGGAGGAACACCCTGTGTGAAAACCTGCCTAGGTGTGAGGTTAGTGGCTGCAGGCACTGCAGCCCATGTGGGAATGCCTCCCGTGGCCCGTGACAACTGCAGGCACGCGACACAGCCCCTCCACAGCCCTCCTGCTCTTGTCGCTGGAACCTGTTGCTGCAATTTGATTTCTTGAGCTGAGTTCAGGTTGCCCTTCTCCTTTGCTCTTGCTGCTTTCTGGCTATAGGTTTTCATTTCCCTGCCCCTACGCCTTGGCTAGGCCACAGGTGTGGAAAAGCTTGTTGGGAACTTAAGTAGAGATGGTATTTTTTTGTCTGAGAAAAGGGGATTTTGCAGTAGCCCAGCATGATGTTCACCCGCCCTGTTCCCAGCACTGCAGCGTGAACAGAACTGCAGAGACAGGGAGGGAGTCATCATCTGTGCCATGTGTTAGTTGTTAATTTTAGCTTTACCATAACTCTTGATGACAGGGCTTGGTTGTTTCCTACTGTAGGCAGCATGTAGCAGTTATCCTGGAGATACGGTGTGGCTGTAAGACAGCAAAGCTCAGCTCGTCCCTGAGCTGCTATTGAAGAGTGTGACAGCCAGATTCTCCCTCTGATTCCCACAGCACTGATGTTGGGAAGGTGTATGGTAGCATTTTTGTTACATTAGTGCTAAACTCTTGACTTCAGGATGGGGTTAGGCACTGGCTGAGCTCCACATGTATCTGAGCACAAACCTTGGCCAAAAGGTGGTTATGTATCTGCTGTTACACATTCTCCATTTCACCTTTGCTGCCTTTTTCCCAATTCTGGATATCTGGTGAAGTCTGTAGGAAGTACCAGCCTATACTGGCATGGTCAAAAGAGCGTCCCAGGATTTGATGCATAGGCCCCAAGCTGAATTTCTTCTCTGTAGGCTGCTGCAAGAAGCTTTTAAAAATATGCCATAGCAGGCTGAAGAAAAATCATAGTTTTAATATCTTCTCTAGGTTGTTGATACCTTTGCTTGTTACAATGCATTGCATTCCTTGTTTTGAGTCTGGAGCATCCGACTACATCAGAAAATACTGGTCTTGTTTTCTCCTGGTTCTGATACTCGCATTTGCTAATGCCTGAGTTACCCAGAGAGTTTTGTGCTTCTGATGGCTGTGTTGCCTTGCAGTGCTGGAGGCTTGCCTGGCTTGTTCTCCTGACTGGCATGGTGGAGCTCAGTGGGCTGGTGAATGATGGGGGGAGCGTGTCAGTGCCATGGCCAAATCCAGCAGAGAGTTTCTGTTTGCTCTTCTCTTTCTAGTGTCATTTTTGTTGGTGATTTTTCTGTCATCCAGAGTGTGTTTGTTCAATCTCTGCTTTCATGTTTGGTTGAACGCTGTGGGAGGATGCAAACATCTCTTCACTGCAGCAAAGGAAAGTTGTGACACCGTGCTACTACTCAGCCAACCTTTTTGCAAACTTTGAATATAATGCAACATCTTGTAATATATTTTTCTAGCTTGACAGACACCAGATCTGTAGGAGAACTGATGACTTGGGTGGAAATGCAACAGCTGATGTGTTAAAGAACTGGAGGTATAGTTGGCTGTCTTAGAATAGAAGTGTTGGGAGGGGCAAGGAATCGTATAAAGGCTGAAGCAGTTGATCCGAAGTCATGTCAAGTGAAGCATCAGAAACAAAACATGCTTGCTCTGTAACAGAACATTCTTCATAGGTGGTTTAACAAGCTTTGGAATTGAATCTGGAAAAAAAAAAAGTGATGTGTCTGTTACGTCAAGGCTTTCACAAGCTTGCAGTGTGCAGTCTGGGCTGTGACTGGTGGAAAACCAGACCTGAACAGCCATGTAATCAGTGCTTTTCCTAGGCAGTTATGAGCTCACACTGTACTTGCACCACAGCTGCATATTCCAAAATAGATTTTTGGAATTACACATGAACTTTTTTAGTATATTAGTCGTCTCTGTGGTCATTTATTCCTTGAGTTAATGACTAGTCTCTGAGAGAAAATGAGTTAACAAACTGACAGCTGCTCATAACTGATCACTTGCTGGAGAGGCCAATGTAAGTTTAACATCCACAATAAATCCTTCTTTTGCTTCTGATGGTTCAGTGGAGCAATGGCAAAGAAATGAGGCAACAACTTAATTTATCAAAGCGGTTTGTGGCTGTAGGAGATTTGTGCATGAGAGCTCATAGACAGAAATGCCAAAAAATTACAGGCTGCGGATTTCTGCTCTTCTTTGAGTAACATGAAGTGTAAATGGGAAAAGGTAGATCTCTCAGCATAACCTCACAGTCACTCAGACTAGTCCCGAGTACATGGTTGGCACGAAAAGATGGGCAAGACGGTGCAGATAGCTGAGGACCTCTGCAAGGGCTTTCTTCTGCCTCCGCTGCCAAGAGTGAACTGAAACGTCACACCAAGACGTGACGCTGAAGTGACCCGTTGCTTGTTTCAGATGTGAGCCCGTGTTCTCTGCCGTGCCTGCAACCCCTTCTGCCCCAGGGCCGGGGGTTATTGCAGAGCTGCTGGGATGTGCTGAGGCAGAGCTGTGGCTGCTGCCGCTGGCAGGAATTCCTGCGGCTGACGGGACGGGCGCCTTTCCCGATCCCAGTGTTCGCAGTAATCAATAACCATCTTTCATCAGCAGTTAGCCATTAACTGTGGCAAAGAGCAGATCTTTTTGGTAACTTTTGGTTACAAATAAATAAATAGATGTAACGGCCTTGGATAAGGCAACAAATTTTCTGAAATTCCTACCTGAAAGCTAGGTGTTTTATTAACACTTTGTTTGCAGCGGGCTGATGAATCTAGCTGGCAGCTATCTGATAATATTAATGTTCCTGCTTCACTGAAACACTGAAATCAGATTTAAGATATTTTTAAAAATTATTAATACATTTATTGTTCCTTGAAATTATTGTTTATTATGACAAATATGCTCATGGTCCAGAATGGTAAGGATATTGAGATAGTTGAAGGAAAGGCTAATTTCTCTCAGTGATTTGAAATGAAAGGCGTTAAAGGTGTAAGCACCAAGAAACCCATAATTTAATGAATGATCTTTCATTTTGATATTTGAATTAGTAGCATAGCAAGATTTTCTTCAAATATATTTATTTATTTATTTATTTATCTGTTTATTTATTTTTATTTTTTTTTACCTTAACAGCATCCATTTTAAACTGATCACACTATACAACCCGTATTGGTGGCTGTGTTAATGCTGCACTGACCTGAAACAGTTCCGTTTAAGAAATGGTGTTTGAAATGTGTTGTGAATAGCTTGTGGAGGGCAGGAATATTCATGGGCATCATGTGGTCTGTGGCTCTTTCCTTGCTGGGAGCCTGGACGAAGTCTCAGCTGTATCACTCTGCACTGCCCTTCTGCCAGGTTTATTCATCCCATACAGGCAACTTGGGTTGACTCATACTGGGAGTGAATAAAAAAAAAACCTACAAAACACATGGAAACTAAGCTGAGACACCAAATGCTTTGTTAGCTTAACTTTGTTTTTTCTGCTATTAAAGTTTCTACAGGTTCGTAATATGCTAATTTCCCCCCACACAGCTTGCATTTGTGCTTTCTGTGTGTTTGTATAAAATGTTTACAGCACAGCAGGGGAGAATTCTGGGTGATTAAAGCCAAATTTTGTAGGTTTTGAGTTCTTAGATTCTTTAAGTGTGTTAGCAGTTTTGTTGTTGCTAATGATTCATGTTCAGCTTGTGTGAGCCTCTGTAGAAATAGGACCTCAAACAACACATGGAGCACAGCAGTTTCATTATAGAGTAGTGTGAGGCAAAAATCTTTCTTTTTTTTCCACGCAGCCTTGTCTTGAAGTGTACTGTTCTGCTACAATTGAATAGAGAACAATAGAAATCTCAGAATATTAATTTCCATGTATTTGTTTCACTTAAGGCAGCTGCTGCTGTCTTGGATACTTGGATCTACTTTTCACTTAAGGCAGCTGCTGCTGTCTTGGATACTTGGATCTACTCGGGGCGAGGAGCTCATTGATTTAGGGACTGATGGGGCTATCATGAGTGTTACGAATCAACAGTCTGGAGCTGGTTTTAGGAGCAGTGGAGGTTGCTAACTTTGATTCTCTTTCTGCTTTTGTAGGTATTTGTATAAAATGTGGAAAAGGTGTGTATGGAGCGAGCCAGGCTTGCCAAGCAATGGGTAACCTCTATCATACCAACTGTTTCACGTGCTGCTCTTGTGGTAAGTCAGATCTGCCGTAGCCTTATCAAGTGGCTTCCTTTCGTAATATATATTCCTTTAGCAACCCGTGTACAAAGTGAGACCTCATCTTGCCTACTTCCTGAGGCAAAATTCCCACACAAGACTCCTGCTCCGAAAGGGTTTTTGTTTTGTTTTGTTTTTTATTTACCATCTCCAAGTGTTCAATGGTGTTTCCCTAAGCAACAACCCAGAAAAGCAGCGTTTGGTTGTTTTAAGGGCTGTGTTTACAAAAATGGCTTCAAGCTGGCTGTTATAAGCACTGCATATTTTAAATAACTTGTGTTTATAAAACTGTAATGTGCATTTATCATTTTTAGACAAAAAACAATAAAATTTGTGCAGCCAAAACCATATTATCCCTCGCTCTCTATGTGCAAATGTAACTCTAGCCAAGCATGTACATTTGTCATTTCTGTGTATACTGCTGTTCAAAATTTGTTCTCTTATGTTTGATAAGAACAAATAGAAGAAGGTTGAAATACCTTAAGCTATTGCAACATTTTATTTTTGTAGAAGAAACTTGGAGGTAATTCACCATCTCCTTCTTGCTGTTCTCAGGACTTTTTTTCAGGTTTCTCTTTTATTCTGAATGCATCTGAAAGTGGTGTTTTCTGTATGTGATTTTGGGAAATCATAGCTTTGCCAGGGGAAACAGGGCTTGAGGAGGTCAGGCCAGCACTTTCTGAAGTGTTTGCCTTAAGTGTTGTAAACTTAAGTGGGAAAATTCCTCGATGTCTTGATTGTAACTGCGGAGAGCTCACAAATTCCCACAGAGTTTAGGGGAAGTATGAAAGCTCAATTTTCAGGAGTCAGGTGATTTTTCACATGTTTATTTAGGTTCCTAACAGATGAAAATATTTGCGTGGATGTTGAAGATCACTTGTCATACATATACTCAGCAAAAGATTTGCTCTGAACATGAGTGCAAATTTTTTATAAAAAGATTAAGTAAGGATTAGAAAAAGAGTAAAAGTTTATTGGCATAGAACCAAGCAAGTTGATAACGAAAAGGCTATTGTAAATTTCACTTGTGAGAGAAGTGTTGTCTTTTCTCCTGAGAAGTTGTACAGATAAATACTGGTTTAAAGAAACCTACAACCTGGATGTAGGATTTAGTGACCTTTATTAATGACTCTGGATCATTACCAAGTTCTTGAATAAACTCCTTTCAAACCTTCAGGGATTGTTCTTACAAAATACGATATTGGATAATATCTGTGGACTCATTGCCAACATTAACCTAACCTAATTGCATGAGTGAATTCCAGCTTCTTTTCTGGGGCAGATGTGGGTTTTTTTAAGTAGTCAAAATGCATGTTTGCTACCACAGGGGTCTGTACACAGGTCACTTATTTCCTCTGAAGTTCCGCAGAAGTAAGGACGAAGCAAAATACAAACCCAGCCATCAAAAGGACAGTGAGCTTTCCCATGTGTTCTGGCGAGCTGTGTGTGGCCAGTGTGCCTCTGCTGTAGGGCGACTTGAGACATGCCCTTTCGGAGTGTAGCTTTGCCCCACCCCACCGTGCCGGTGGAATTTCGTGATTCACACAGCTTTCCGTGAGTCACACGCACGCATGAGGAAACAGTGCTCCAGGTTGGCCTCTGAGCTTCTCGCTGTACTGCCTGTGGAGGGGCCAGCTATCGCCTGCCAGCATATTTCACAAGAAGGGCTTGGACATCTGTACACAGCCTCTGGTACCATCCCATCGAAAGGGGAAGGTGTGGGGTTGTCCTTACGTTAGGCCCTGAAAAGGTGAATGTGCTGCTCATGTGGCAGCAGTGCCTGAGAGCAGGTGAAAACGCTTGATCAAAGCTCAGGTTCAGCTGTGAGTCAAAAGCAGAGTTTTTTCTCTCAACTTTGCTCTGAAACAGTACCAAAATAAGTGTAGCTGGAAAGAGAGTGTTGCTTCCCACTTTATTTGAGGCTGCGCGGTCCTTGGAAAAACCAGAGTGAATCGGGACAGTGCCAGTGGATGCAGACCTTGGGAATGGGGCATGCAGGTCCCACCTGCAGGAATTGCATCTTGGAATCATAGAATAGTTTCAGCTGGAAGAGACCTTGAAGATCATCAAGTCCAGCCTTTGTCCCAGCCCTATCAACCTACTAAACTATGTCCCTCAATGCAACATCTAGTAGAGCTGCTGAAAAAGCATTACAGGATGTAAGTTCATAAATACTTTAACCATAAAACAGCATTAGAAAGTGGTCTCATACATACTAGAGACAAATATATTTTTTTCTGGAGGCTGAAATTACACAATTCAGATATGAAATCAAAGACAGTTTTTATGCAACGAGGACGATTATCTGCTTGAACAAAATAGCAGAAGTGGCAGATTATCTTTTCTTCTGTGTTTTCAAATTTAGACTAGATGTCTCTTTGGAAAGTGTTTTACATTGAGTCAAGCTTTTAGATTCAATACATAGGTAACTGGGGGATTATTGATGATAATCGTTAGACAAGAGGTCGTAGCACACAGGCTAATGCCTTTGATGGGAGAGTAGAGAAGTATGTTAGTAATCTCTGCCTAAAACACTTCCTGTACACTAGTTCCTGTGTATACCTAGAATCTGAGAGAGCACAAGCTTGCCTTTTTTCCTTTTTTTTCCCCATATGACAAGAATGATCTGAACTCTCCTCAAGCAGTTATCCGATATAATAGATGTAGAAAGTAAAAGGCAGTAACTAGAAAAGAAAAAGTCTACACCTAAAGACATTTGATTTAATAATGGCCCGATATGTAACTAGCTACAATTAAAAGAAATAAAATATTTCAAACACATGGGAAGAGTTGTGGTTTGGAGACCACTCAGGCTGAAATGTGATAATGAGTGATGGAGCCTCCAAGGGCCTCATTTCAGCACTCAGCAGTGAGTGTTTTCAGCTCAGCCAAGGCAAGTGCAGTTATACAGAGAAACAGGGAGAGACCCTCTGTAGGAAATTCTGACCGAATCAGGGTCCTTGGGCACTTCTTGAGTTTGACTTTGGCTTCAGTGCCAAGTGCCCTCTGTTAGGGTGACCTGGTTGAGAACAGCAGCGCTTGTTCCAGTGCTGTCCTTTTCATCTCCCACCATCCTATGTCGCACCGTCGCTGGGGGATAGGAGAACCTCAAACACACTCACAGGTGCAGGTGCCTCTGAGGACTCCAGCCTTTCTGGTGTAGAAGTGTGAGGGTGCGAGAATGGATTCTCAGGGGTCTTGTGCAGTGATGGTGGTTAGCTCTTGAGGTCATGAATGCAGAAAGATGGGGAAATATTTCAGAGATACAGTGAATAAACAGGAGACTTCTGTAGCCTTTAGACATTTTGGTAAAATGCTTGGATAGTAAATATCTTCATTGTCTTTCTAGATTCTGGCAACTTTGGGATAAAACTTATTAATAAATTGTTTCAAAGTTGCACAGGATCTTGTCAAAAAAAGGAAATCTTGCCAGAGAGCTTGAGGTCAGAAGAACGGAAAGGAAAAGTAAATGACCTAGCAGACAGGTTTTACGTGCTGCATTTCTGCCTCTTTAACGTGTTCAGTAGTGAAGTTTTAAGTAGCTGAACCTTCCTCCCATAACTGAGCAAGTTCAACATCTCAGAACTTTGTTCTGTCAGTTAATTTTTGTTACATCTCTGTGTAATCCCCCTGCTGCCTTCTGCAAAAAGCCATGCTCCTCAGATAGCTTTGGGTTTTTTCTTCCCTCCCCAGAGGTCAGGTAATTCTGTGAAAACCGAAGCGATCTCATTTCCCTGGGATCAAGTAGTTCAATGTGCATCTTTATCCACAATCTCTTAAGAGAAAAGAACTGGAGCTTGTTAGGATGGGGTTTAAGTATAGATTTAAATCCTCTGTCAGCCCTAACACCAGTGGAACCTCTCTAGTCCTTGATTCAGCAAAATACTTAGATACATGCTTAAATATGTTACATTTCTCCTATGTAAGTACACTTTGCTGAATCTTGAATGACAGAGATGAGTTCAGACAGCAGCATACATTGTCCCTTCTGTTAAGTGTAAAATTTTAGTTTTGGCAGGAATTCAGTTGCAGATTTGCTTAAAGACAAGAGCTGAGAAATGTGTGCCTGAAGAGCTCATCATCTAATTCCTCTTAGTAGTATTTCAGAGCATGCAGAATTTCTTGAAGAATAATTGCAATACTGCTAGATTGCTCGTGTGCTCTAAGTGATCAGCTGCAGGAATTTATGGGCTCTATTTGATACATGTTGTAGAAGATAACTTGTCAGGTACCTCCAGTTTGCAAATCATACTGCCACCCACAGCATCTTTTCAGGCCAAAAATTTGAATCCAGTGGCAATGATTGTAGAAGCTGCAGCAACGTGAATCTTCACAATGAGGAATATAGTTTTGTTCCTTCTTGCTCTGAGGGTGTAGGTAGCTTTGCAGAGCTAAGAGTTTGAAGTGTCTGTGCTCTCAAATCTGGAATATATTTCACCATAAAAACCAGAAGTACGTTCTGCTCACTTACACGAAGGCAAATGTTTGAGCATGCCATTTGTCTTTTAATTTGCACTTTTGCCACTGGTTTTAAGACAGAGGAAATGACCTCAAGATCAATCATAAGCCTAAAGCAAACTGCATAATCCCAAAGGTTTGCAGCTCGTTTCTTACCTAGTAGCTATTGGTCAGACCAGAGCACTCACAGGGGCTTGGCACAGCAGTTTAGTGTTAAGGGGCAGCTCATAAAGGTCTGTCAGTTCAGTTACTCCTGGCACTGCTGCAGCCTCAGCACCAGCCTTTGTCCAAACTGTGCCAGCTCGTTGCTGCACGCCTCGCAGAGAGGGATGGCAGCGAGGGCTGGCAGCGCTGCCCAGGTGGGACAACTGTAGCAGTAGCTGTTGTGATCCTGAGGAGAGAAGGAAAAGAAAGAGCAGTTCTGAATACAGCCTGTGCTCTCCAGCTGATGTGAAAGGGGAATTGGTCCATTGTGGACACAGCCTGCCTTTTTTCTCATATTAAGGCTCGGAGACAGCAGCTCCTTCTGACTGAGGCCCCTCAGTGCTGTGGTACATGGATCTCTATTAATAGGAGGTTGCTCATGTCCCAGCTTGTAGGGAGAAGTTCCTTGTGACACTGGAAATGGTCTCTTACGTATTTGCTGCCCTGGGTTGAACCTTTGTTTGCTCTTGGTGGTAGTAAGGCACAGAACATCTTAAGGGAACTGTGTCCCTTCAGCATATATTTATCAGCAGTTGGTGAGTTTTTAAAATACCCAAATTCCCAGTAGAAGGTTCATTTTCAATTCGTATTTGGTCTGTCCCCACAGCATATTTCTAAGTTTGGCATGAGTTATTGCATCCACGTTGTGCAGTGCCAGTACTTGCTTTGTAGCCTTAAATTAATTCTCTGTGAATGTCATTTTCACATAGAGTTTAAAAAAAAAAAAAGTGTTAAATCTGTGAATTCTACACTGTTTGTCTACCAGTGTTAGAGTCAGTAATCATGGTGGTACAAATATATGTGTGTGTCAGTGGCTTTTAACTCTTCAGTGCCTTGTGGCTGACTCAGCTGCAGGTTCAGGATCTGCTACTGCTTTCTGCAGCTGTGCTGGGCACCAAGAAGGTGCAGTCAGAGCTCTTACGGGAGAGGAGCTAATGAGTGGTGCTGCGAGGGGTGCGCTGCTGTGCAGTGAAAGTCTGCTCGGTAGCTGATGTCCTTGCACACTTCACCCTACCATTTTCTAACCGCATACTCTCAGACCAGAGCAGACTGGAATTTTGGGATTTTTGGTCTGTAATCCTGCCAGAGCCATTGGCTAATACCTGGTGCTCAGGGGAAGACAAGTCGACGGGTGATTCAGCGCTGTGCATGTGGGAACATTCCTCCCCGACCCCCGTGGCCTGGAGCGTGAGAGCTGGATGCCCTCAGCTTGCATAACTGCAATGGTTACTCATCCTCAGCTCAGACCCCATGTTTGGATTGAATTCGTGGCCACTTGAATGTTTGGTGGTTTCCAAGCCATAACCAGAGCTGGCGGTGGGTCCCGATGCACCACGTGTGGGGCAGTTACTTTGAGGTGTGATTCACGGGAGAAGCCGAGCGCTTTGGAGAGGCATGAGTTTGGTCAGGAAGGACTGAAGGGTTTGCTGTATGTGCCACTGAGACTGCGGTTTGTGTGGATGCGTAGGTGAGATAAGTTGCAGTGCTGCTGCAGGAACACAGGGTTTTGCCTGAGTCATTCTGCATCTTTGGGATAAGTTACAGCCTGTGCTTAGCCCCAGCCCCACGCTTTCCTTTCTGACACCTATCAGGACAAATAGTTAAAAGCTATTTCAGGTATGTCTGCAACTGCCTCCCAGACGAACTCATTAACCCAAAACGCACGGAAAGGGAGGCACTTGCTTTGAAAAGAAGCAGTCGGATGGTAGAGATGACAGCTGGCTTCAGACGGTTTGGGTTCACCTTGCGCAAGACTCTGAACCATGAATGATTCTCGACAGAGGAATGTAGTCTTGTCTTCTGGTAATTAAAAGTCAAACTTGGATCCCAGCCCATGAAAGCCCAAGTACCTTTGGATACCGATTGGTAGAAAAAGGTTTCCTTTATCTTGATCCATGGTTAGTCTGATAATATTCCAGGCTTTAGAAAAACAAAAAAAGATGAGATGGGAAAAGGGTAATCAGCAGCGTTTGAGATGGGAATGACACACAAAACTCTCCCTTATTTGGAACATATTTAGTTGGTTTTTTTAATATTGTAGGGGTATTTAGTAGTTTCTTTACATTGCTGTCTGTTGTCCCAGCTAGGTCTGGCCAGCAGGGCACTGATCTGTGTGCTTGGCTTCCGATACATAGACCAGTCCATTGACTGTGTCCGTTCTACAGATGACACTACTAAGTAAGTCATGAAAGGTTTTCAATTCTGTAACTACTTTAGATGAAGTCAGTTCAGCTCTAGGAGACAACCTGATTTTTAAGGTGATTCATCTGATTGGGCCAGTCCTGGACCTTACTTCCATGACCACATCTCAGATGCTTGAAGATGCGTATGCCTAAAGCGGTTTTTTTTGTTGGTGGGGTGGGTCTCACTACAGAGTATCGCTCTTGTCTGAGGGCTAACACTGGTAGATCTAGAGGCTGACTCCAGGGGAAAGGCGGCCAACAGAGAAATTGAAAACAATTAATTCCCTATTTCTGATTATTAGAGGGCATGCGAACGGTAGTTGGCTAGTGGTTTGTGTCTGTCTCCTCGTTTCCTTGAAAGGTAGTAGTTGCATTCTGCTATTAATTATTCCAGCATGAAATGCATGGCTTTTGATGGTTATTTTAATTGGTGGGGATTGCCTGTCAACTGACAATGGAAACTTTTCTCTGTGTTGATTGACCATAGATATATTCCTCACACAATATTTTTGTATTCATAGTGTGGAACCAATTACTGACAGCACCTATGATCCCTTCAGGGTTTGGAAAACACGTGAAGTATAAAAAATACCCAGTTAACAAGGTTTCTGCCTCTTTTATTTCTCTGTAAAAACTACGGAGAACCTAACCACTTTCTTGCATAGTTTTGTGTATTTGGTATGCCACCTATTGTTTAGTGTAACAAGATTTGCTAAAATTTGTCTATTTCCTTATCAGCCTCTATTATCTTGATTGTCTTAGTCTGAAATTCACATCTCGTGCATTTTTTTATCTTTCCCTTCTACCCTTTTTTTTTCCCCACTTTCTTGCCTTCCCCTCCAACCACTTAAAATGTATTCCAAGAAAACATCTCGATTTCTTGAAAATGTTCCCTTGGGCTGCTGTTGAGTTCATCTCTCAAAGGGGAAGAAATCCAGATAATCCAGAACAGAGCCCAGGCAAGTCACTGACATTATCAACAGATGTTTCTGTTTCCTATTTCCAGGTTCAGTAATCTTTAAGTATTACCTAAAAACAAAAGAAAAAACAGGTGGAAGGAAAAAAGTGAAAAAGAAAATGAATGTAGATAGACACGATTGGCTTCCTGTAATTTTAATGATCTAAGTTTCTGCAATATGTTGTGTCTCTATATGGCATCACTAAACCAGTTAGTGACTGAAGTCCCACAACCTTTTCTGGTGCCTGTCTGGGTAAACTTGGTCCTCAAACACAAACTCATTCATGTACACAAATATGTCCGTGCTCATGTGTTTTGTTTCTCTAAACACGTCACCTGGACACTCTCCCATCATATCTGTCTTCCCTTGGATATGTGGATCTCGCCACTACTGCTCTGGACTGACACAAAGTGTGATCTGTGGGCTGCCATTACCTGGTTGTTTTCCTTGTGTGTTGGAAGGATTGAACTTTGGGTTTTGTCTCTGATGCATCTCCTGTGAAGAAGGGAAGGCCAGCTTTCCATCTCCCCTGACTTTTTCTTCTCCCTTCTTTCTGCTTCCGTTTGCTCTGGCATGTGCTTGCTCAGCTATTGAAGAATTCAGACTTCATTGTTGTTTCTGAGTGAGCATCTTTTGTTCTTCATTTCAAATGAGCACAATGGGTTTCTTTGGTAAAGATTTTAACTGCATGTCAGTACCTTTTCTCTCCAGGAAATAGTGAGCTTGCCCCCTTGCTTTTGGCACTCTTTGAAATCTTACTGTACCCCAGTCATTTCCCATTTTAACTTGTGTGCATATCTTAGGCTTTTCCTGGATCCCCAAGTTCCCAGGATCTAAAGACTCCAGGCTGCTGCCAGCTTATCACCCCCTTTACCAAGGAGGTGAGATTGTACAGCTTTGCAGCCGTGGAAACTTCTGTCCTTCCTCACCAGCAAAGCTCCTTTTCCAAACTGCCTGTGTGCTTCTATAACTGAATAGCTTTCTGTACTTATTCCTGTTACCTGTTTTCCTGCTGTTTCCAGTCTTGGACTTCTGTCCCTTCCCCTGGTGACGCGGCAGCATGGTGGCAGGACCTCTCCTCTCGCCTCTCGTTGGGCCACATGCCCGCCTCTCACTCCTGCCCTGCAGGTCCTGCCCAGTGAGGGCAGGAGCTCTTGCAAAGGACACGGGGTGAAGAGGAAATCTAGTTTTGCCACTTCTGTTATCTTCAGCCTCATGGGCTGTCTAAGAAAAGGACCCTCTTGCTTTACACCTCATCCATGCCTCCTATCCAGGCTAGGTTATTAACTCATCCTTAATAAACTAATTGTTTGTTTACTGCTTATTTCAGGGAGAGATATCTATATGGCCTGAAAACTCATTGATGTTCCACACCATAAAGCAGCCTGGGATTTTGTCTTATAAATTAATTTTACAGATCAATGATTTTCACTGCCACTTCTTCATCTTAAGGGTGCTTTTACTTCTTACAGGTGCATAGAAGCCATTTCTTGTAAGAGTCTTGCTATACAACAAATCAGAAGAAAAGGTCGTATTTTTTAAATTTTGTCTTCACATTCATAAAATAAACAGTGGCAGCAAACTTCAGCATTCTGTCTTTCAGGCTTTCTTCTGACAGAGGGTGTTGGCAAATGACAGAGAAAAAATTCTTAGCTGAGAAGATTGAGAGGTTGGTGGTCATGAAGGGGTAAATCAGTTCTGTGAGCCAGAAGATGGTTTAACTCCACTTGCTGCGGGCTTCCTTGTCATCTTAGCCTGTCTGGCTTTGCCCACGTGGAGATAATTATTCTCACATACCTCACGTGGCTGATACTGTGTTGATTTCATGAATATTTTGAAATTATTTGGAGATCCTGAGGTCGAAATACTAGAAAAGTGAGAAGTTTTGTAAATTATGAAGTAATTGTTGTTATATCAAGAATAGATGACTTTGCTGGAGGAAACACTTGCAGTGTCTGGCAGCCAAGCCGTACAGCTGCTGCAGCGTGCTACTGAGAATAATTACTTGCTCAGATAATGCATATTTACAGTTTATGGAGGACCATTTTGAGGATTATATATCATTAAATACATGGACTAATGTAAGATTTTGAAAAGACTACTTTCCCAGCACCATTCCCCAGAGCCCTTAGCGCCTGGGCCACGTGAATAATGTTCCCATTCCTCTGTCCAAGCTCAACGTTGTGTTTTTAATTTATTTTAAGTATCCAAGGAATGCTGTCTCCAGTATTCAGAGGACTCTAAATCGGATGTGAGACACAAATGCACAAGAGAAGCTTATCAGAGAAACAGGTTTGGCATGAAGCCTACATAAACAACCATAAATTTTTTCTCATTTAAATGACGGGACTCGGGAGGATTGGCCGATTATAGCTGCAGTGGGCTGTCCTTGGGCACCAAGGAAAGTGCCTTGCATGACCCCTGGTATTTGACATGAGCTGAATGTTTTTACTTGCTTAAAAACTTATTCTAGAATGACCAGCTTGGTTCTGGTAAATTGACTTCTACAGGTCCCTTTCCAGAGTTATTTGCTAGCAGTGGATGTTTTCACATATCCTCAGACTTCTTAGAAAATTTTAGCTTGGTTTTAACTCAGGTGGGGAAGAACTCCTGTTCCCAGCCACTCTTTTCTGCCTCTCTCCCTCAAAACACAGTGCAGGAAGAAACTCAGTAAATTTGATCTTGGCCAGAAAGCATTTTTCCCCTTCCAATAAATAGCTCATTTCCTGAAAATCCTGCCTTTGACCAGAACTTCTACTGGGACTTTTTAGAATTATCATCACTCTTGGCCAAATCCAGGTTCAGTTAATGTCAAAGTATTCTTGACTTTGTGGAGAGTGAAGTGAGCTCTTAGCTGGGCAGGGGGACCCTCCTTCCATCACACCAGCACGAATGGTGTGGTTTGCCCTAGGTGAGCCCATTCCCTCTACTTGTGTAAAAAGCAAGTAATTTTGCAATATAGCTTTGATTATGAATACCGTGCCAGAAAAAGTAAGAAATTATTTTATGGTTTTACTAAGAAATTCCTAGTATTTTACCAGCATGAAACCGGTATGGGCGTGCTCTGTGTTGAATTGACATAAATGAAAATAGCAAATCTTCGTGCTTGTGAAATCAGCCACACAGTCTTGAATCTGGTGCAGTAAATACTTTCTGAAAACAAACCTGAAGGAAAAGCCCTACAGGGGCCTCCCCAGTGGCCAACATCCAGTCTGCATCGAGTACCCCTCCATTTACAGGGCTGTTGACTGCACCTGGCAGTTCACAGGACCTGTATCCGATCGAGTGCGGGCAGAGGTGATGGGATATGGCGCAGGGCTGGTGCATGTCTGGAAATCCATGCTGGGCTGCACAGGATGAAAGCTGGGGTTGGGATCCTGATACATAGATGCCCTGTGCTGTCCCTTAAACAGTTACCTTCTCTTGATCGTCCTTCTCGTGAGAGCTCACCAGCTCACCTAGCTCAGCATTCAGATAAATGTAATGAAAATTATTTTATTAAAGTGGAGGAGAAAGAGGGAGTGTAAGAACTTGGAGTGTAGCCCTGTGTTCCTTGCCTGCCCTGAACGTCCCAGCAGGGCTCAGGGCATGCAAGGAGTGAGGAGCTCATGGAACAGCTTTGAGCATTTGCTGGGCACTTGGGCCTCTCACCCCTCTTTTCATAGACTTGAGGAGCAGGTCTATGTCCTGTGGTCCTGGGCTACATAACCTCCCACTGTTGTTTTGGGATAGTTGGGTCTTGAGTGCTTCAGCTTTTTACCAATAGCATTGCTGTTCCTGCAAGATGAAACAACCACTTGAAAGCTAAAATGGCAAAGAATGTGCCAGTCTTTGTGCCACGTCCCACAAAGCCAAGTGATAGGTGAACGTGTAGCTCAGTCTGTTCGCGTATGTTTGTGCATGACGTGACCAGGGAGATGTGGAAGTCTGCTGGAGGCACTAAGTGTTGCCTGTGCTCTCAAAGCATCTTCTGTTGAGTGGTTTTGCAAGCACTCCAGTCACCTTATGCAATTTGGAAGGAGCGCTTTGGGATGGGAACGCGTAGGGGAGACTGTTGACAGTCGTGGCCTCTGAGCTGGGGTTCAAAGCCTGTGGTAAAGTCAGCTGTTTGTGTGAGGTTACTGGGGCCATGTGAGTGCTCGCTGCCTTGGGGTGTTGGGGCCAGGCTTGCAAAAAAGAGGTTTCAAGCCCCATGGGTACCCTCCCTGTCCTCTGCCTGTTCCTGCTATGGAGCGCAGGTGGCACAGAGGCATCGGGTGCTTGGTGTGAGGGGTTCCCTACCTGCTCTGTGCCCTGTACTGCTCCTTTCAGCCTTCACAAGCTCCCTTTATAGATACTTCTATTCTATGATTCTATGCAAAAACCCCCATGTATTTCTTTCCTTTCCTGTTCAGGGCCCCATGTAAGCTTGTCCTCACCTCTGTCTCTGCTGTTCTTGCTTCTCCCCCATGACACAGGGGGTCAGTCCCTGGCCCTGCTGTCCCCTGCCTCTGCTCCCTCAGCTCTGGCAGCCCTGCTGGGGCTGCCTGTGTTTGGGAAGGGGCTCGCTCTCCTCTCTGCACAGCCAGAGCCCTCCCCTGGCAGGGACTCTGCTTCCATCGCTGCTCTCGATGCCTCTTCGGGCTGCTGCTTAATTATCTTCACCAGCCCCCAAGCTGATTTTTCTTGCCTAAACCCATCAAGCTTAGAGTTTTTGTTTGCCACACTTCTGCAAGCTTGCACTGCGTTTGGAACATTAGTAGTAAAAGTGAATGATGAGCAAGGCAAGAAACAGGCAAAAAAAGTAGAAGAGAGACACTTGTAAAACATCTTCTGAAAGGTGACACAAAACCAGTGGCAGCTTCTGACAGCACAACAGACTCCATGGGGATAGGGCACTCGCAGTGCCAGAGCATGTGCAGAATGCAGCCACTAATACCTGCCAGCTCTTTTCATTCTACCTGTGCAGAGTGAAAGGTGTCTTGCTTTAACACATACTCACAAGCAGGAATAGATTTAGTGATCATTTTCGATTACTGACTGCTGTGTCTGAATGGTTGTCTGTCAGTGTGCCTTAAAACACGAGTGTGGTGTGTCCCAACATTAAACTGTGGCTGTAATCATGCAACACTTCAGGTCACTTAACTGCCGGTGTACTCCACACTGTCACTCTTCCAACTGTGTTCCCTGCAATATTTTTCCTGGAAATAATGCAGCTTAGTGAGTCAGTAGATTACTGACCTGAAGAACCCCAGCAGTGTAAAGTCAGACCTATGTAAACAATTTGCTGAATGAGTGTTACCAGTCTAGTGGTCTCTAGAGCAACTTTCTTCTAAGTGGGGTGCACATACCAGAGAGTGCTCAAGACTATCCATTAGAATGTGGGAAGAAAATAATCCAGTATTGAATATATATAATTTGTAAATAAATAAATATTTGTATATGGGGTGTATGCTTGACTATTTTTTACCCATGAGGGAGCATGATCAAAAAAGTTTAGAGACCACTGTACTAGAGGAAGAAAGCTGAAAGAATACCCAGTCGTCAGGACTTGTTTTGCTGTTTCAACAAGTTACTTAATAAAGGAGAATGTGTATATGGAAATCATCTACTTAAACTCTTAAGAAGGCATGTAGGTGAGAGCCAGAGATCATGTTTTCTAAGTGTGGTGTTTTTTTTTTAAACAGATGTTATTTCTTATGACCCTGGTTAAATTCTAGTGACAAATCATCCCTGTTGCTACAACTGTTCTTTTTCACGCCATGCTGCATGAGGGTCATTCAGTCAATGTGGCCGGCAGCTAGTATCTCAGAAGCACTGTGGTGTTTAGATGATGATGGTGAAGATAATTTGTTGTTACACACAGAAATGGCACAGCACAGGTGCTGGCAGATGTTGATGTACAGTACCTGCACAGTGAAACCTGAGGGAGGCTCAAGTTAAACATATGCAAAGGGGAGAGTCATCTTTTGTCAGGGAAGTTCTGCAGCTGATTCTGTACAGTTTTGAATTATTAACTTCGGGGTTTACAGCAGCCAGTGCATTTGGTGTTTGTGGTTTGCTGTATAGCTCCTTTTTTTTTGTATTTGCTGTATAGCTGGTTTTTTTCCACCTAGCCCAAATGTGGATTAGTGAACAGGATATGCAAAAACAGGAACTCAGGGAAAATCAAAAGAAGGAATAACCAAGTTTGATAAGAGCATGGCTGAAGGCAGAGGTTTTCATTGTCTTAGTCACCATGGGCTGTACTGGTGAGCTGATGTCTCATGCTGGGTAGGGAAGAGAGGAAGGAAGTGGATTTAGTGGAAAATTGATTGCATCTACTTGGGCTCTTTCCAGCTGAATCCTGAGTTAAGTACATTCATCCTGAACTAATCGTTGGGGAGAATTGGCTGAAATCTCACATACTTCTTAAAAGGAAAGCTGAGCATTAAAGGAACAATATCCTTATTGTACCTGAGTGCCAAAAGAAGTGAGTGTACTATCAGGAGTTCTACCTATTCAGCTCTCTCTTTTGGAAAGCAGCTTGTGGTTTTAGTTCTAATGTGACCTTGTGCAGGAAGCTGTGGTCAATCCACCACGGAACATCAAGGAGAGCCCATTTTGGAGGGCTTATTTCTGATTATATTTTGAATTGACCGAGCAAGCCCCAGTTAATTTCAGTAGTTCAGTACAACTGTAGTTTTCAGATTTATTTTATTTAGAGCATAGTATACTGGAATAGTGTCTAAAGCACATATCTACGGTCCTAGCAAGACTTTGTTTAAAGTTACACAGAATAAATCTGACGTAACATTATTAATGTCAGTATAATTGTTCACCAGTCTGAGCAAGAGAAGAGTTGTCTCTCTGTGCAATTCTTCCAAACTTACTGCTAAAAAATCTAAACCCAAAGAATGTGTTTCAAAACAGAATGTTTTAATACTTTGCCATTCTGAGAATACTTATATTTTTTTCCACTGTGTACTAACCCTTCTAAGCTTTCTTAACGCTTCTGGTCCTGAGGACTATTCCCTGATACATTCTTCCATTACTGGATGAAAAAAACAGTTACAGATGCTGCTCAAGATGCCATCTGTAGGCACTGTGGATCTCAACAGTCTCACTTTATTGCAAAGATTTATCTCAACGGAAAAGGAATTGAGCATTGTGAGCTTGATTTCACGAACCCATGGGTGCCACTGGTGTTGGCTGCTGAACACCTTCTGGATGTGACTCAGATCCAGCACTGCTGGTATGTTTAAGTTCAGCCTCTTGATGCTGCTCACGCTGAGGTGCTGACGCATGCAGTGCTACTGGGAGGAAGAAAGTAAACCGTTCCTGTACAAATCCATTCTTGTTTTTGTGAGACAGCGCAGAAGATAGTTTAGGGAAATTGCTCATCTCCCTTGAGGCTCTTTTGCAAGTTGCCACAGGACTGGGCTATGTCCACTCCTTTTGCTCAACATACTTTAATGCATGAAGTATTAGGAGAGAAGGTGATGCTGCAGCTCCCTCTCTGCAGAGATGACATTCGGCAGTCTGACTTGCCTTTCCAGCTCGTCAAATTTCTGGTCATCTGCTTCAGAGCTGGGTTAATCTATGGTTTTCAGTTGAGGCTGAACTTGAATGAAGAAGAGAATAATGAATTGGAAGAACCTGGTGGCAATGGTGAGGGGTCTGCAGTGCCCTTAATTCAACAAGACAATAAGTTTACCCAACTTTTACTAGTTAGGTTTGTCAGGTGAAGTCTCTGGAGGCTTCTTGCCCTGCTCTGAATTCCAGGTAGCAGTAAGGACCAAAGGTGGGGTTTTTCTTTTTCCCTTCCTTTTTTTTTTTTTTTTTTTAAAAAAAAAATCTTCTTTTAGTCTTGCTGGAATACAGTGGCTTCTTCTTTTGGATATATTCCCACAGAATTTATCTCCTGTGTGTATTACAGCAGTTGACTCCTTGTGAAGACTGCTCATTAACTTCAGGTAGTGTAGGACTCGGTAGCTTGGTCATGTCTCCCGCAGGGAGCTCACACACAGCGTGTGAGCTCTTTGAGCCAGGGCCTGTCAGTTCCGCTCGTACGTGTTTACTGCTATGTACAAAGAAGACCTGAGCAGAGTCTCAAAAAGCTGCTAGGAAAAATACCAGTTGTGCCTGTGATCTGCATCTTGTTCTTTTCTAGGTGCAGTTGAAGACTGAAGTTTAAGGCTTTGACTTAGAACGGTCTTGTCTCTCGTGGCGGGGATGACTGTAGAGGCTACTTTGTTTTTTAGGATGCAGCAGAAGCGTGAGATCAGAGATTTAAAACAGACAAAAGGAAACACTTCATGCAATGCATAATGAAATTGTGGAACTTACTGCCATGGGGACAGCATGGAGGCCAAAAGTATAAATGATCTCATAGAGGAATTAGACAAATTAAAGAAGGATTGGTCCAGTGAGGCTATTAAACGTAATAGTTATGATGCAACCTGCGGTGCAGGAAGGTCTTAAGTGCTGGCTGCTGGAAGCTTAGAGGTTATTCTTGGGAACACGTCAGCCTGTGCGAGCTCTGTTCCTAATGCTCTTTCCCACTGAGCTTCCACTCTTGGTCAGAGCTGGAGACTGGGTACTGTGCTAGCTGGATTCTTGTTGCTGCTATTATGGTAGCTCTTGCTGGAGCTTGAATGAAAACCACCCAGCGCATGGCGTGGGAAGCAGCCAGCAAGGCTGCTCAGGAAGGTTGTGTCCTGCAGAGTCAGGGAGGCTTGGGCTGGATTAAGCTGTGGTTTGGTGATGGATTTATTTTGCCATAGAATGGGCTGGCACTGGGCCCCTGGGATAGTGTGATAAGACAAGTACTCTTTTAAGTCCCGGCTTACAGGCAGCAGCTGGAAAAGTGGAATTCTTTGCTGATAACGAGCAGGGTCTGTGATGGAATGATGAAAGCTTCCCACAGTGGAACCTACCTTCAGGAGGAAGAGCTATACCCTCTTCCCTCCCAGCTTGCTGAGTGGTGGGGAGGCCACTCATGGTTTTTGCCCAGTGGTCTGTGTTGCTTTGACCCTGATCTTCAGTATTTTCCCCCCTCCTTTTTTTTTTTTCCACTTGTAAACCCAACCCTGAAAAAAAAAATCTTAACTGAAGTATATTTGGACCTTTATTTTACATTTCTCTGTTAGTGTGACTCCTTGGTAGCTTATTAAGAAACATATTTTACGATACATGTTAATATATATACTTAAAATACCTATTAGATCAATGCAGGCTGTTGTATTTCTGGTTTTATGTATGCTTGGCTTATGTTTTTACAAACTCCTTTTCGACCTGAGTTCTTCTGTTGGAGCTCCATGGAAATAATTTATGCCTTAACCCTGAAATTGATGGGTGGTATGGGGTAGAATAAATACGTAAGTGGGAGAGAAAGGAAACATCTGCCAATTTTAACTTTGGCTAATTACATGGAAGCTAGAAAGTATCTGCTAAATTTATAATACAGTCTGCACAGAAACGCCTCGCCTGAGTACCAGAGGTCAGAGATCTTCTTGTCCCTGCAGCATGAAGTAACCTTTTGGTTAAATAACCTGACCAAAGAGTAGGAGGAGGGAGAAAGGAAGAGAGAATTCCACACTAGAGTAAACATGGCACGGAGATTATGGATGCCCTGCCAAGAAAGGTGGGGTTTTCCAGCAAGGTAACAAAAGATAGTAGCTATCTATCTACATAATCCTGCTGGAGACCGACAGTTGAATTCCCGCAGCTAGGCTTGGGCAGAAACGTACCCTCTGCATCCTCCCCGCCCAGGCTTGCGTTTGCTGGCTTTGGTAGTGGCAAATGCTGCAGAGGGGTCTGGGCGGGACACGTTACCTACCTCGGTGCAGAAATGCAAGGGGGTTTGGCCACAAAGGTGTGCTATCTGGATAGAAAGGTGTTTCCTTCAGTGTGATAGCTGACGTGAGGCAAAATCCGAGGGAAGATAATGAAGTTCTTCATTTTGACATCGTGGCAGGTTAAGGTAAACTGCAGAAGAGAGTCTAGAGTTTACCCTTGGCTACAAACATGTCAAAAAGATGTAGTGCCTTGTTTTCATCTGGGTTTTACCACACGTTAGTGAGTGCATAGCAAAGACAGACTTTTTTTTCTGGCAAAAGCAGTACCTCAGGGCAGGTCTGCAGCGTGTATAAATTGCGATGAATTCAGCGATGCTGTCACGGTTCACACCGACGGCAAACGCGGCTCAGCCTGGTTGTGTGCGGCATGTGGTGCTGCCGCGTCCCCGGGACGGGAGCTGGCATGCTGCGCCGCGCTGGAGAGGTGGCACAGAGCAGTGCAGAGCCTGGAAAACAGCCCAGAAGTGGAAATGATAATTGTATTGTACAAGAGTGAACTTTTGTGAGAGTCCAAGTAAGAGCTGGGCAACGGTAATGGGGAGGAAAAATAGTTAACTGCCATCTGCCTCTCTGGGACAGATCAGCTTGAGCTAGAAAGTGAGAATGAATACTGACTTTGTAGCCACAGTTAATTTGCACTGAAAAGCTCCTTTTTAGTGTGCAAATATGAATTAGAATAGAACTTAAAACTATGGGGGAATTTTCAATGAAGATCTTAAAAATAGTTTTTTTATTTTAAGTGATAATTTAATTTCTAATTTAAAACCATTTTTATGCTCTCCCTGCATCGATATTTTTAAAAAGTAGATCTCTTAACCTCTCTGAAGTGTTTGTTCATATCTTGCTACGTCTGCCTACCTGATGATAATATTTGATTAGAGTTTGTTCACAGACTCTGAATACTCTTTCCTGAAAGAATCTATGTAAAGGGAGAAAACAATACACATCCTGTACTCCACCTTCGTAGGCCTCTAGCATACGATGCCACCTTTTGTTTGCAAGAGTTTAAATTTCAAATAAAATCCCAGCATTCTTTTGAAAAAAAAGGAAAGGGCCTCTCCCCTGCTTAGATTGTCAAATCCCAGACTAGCCCGGAATTGAATAGGCCAAGTCAGTGACCTCAGGCAGAAAGAATGTTGGTTATTTACGTAGGGCTTCTGCTATTTTAGCAGCAAACCTTTTCTTCTGAAAGGACAATGTATACTGTTTTGTGTTTATGGCCAAGTAAAAAGCTTGTACATTTGAGATTTGCATCGTAATAGCCTCGTAACTCAATATACAGCATCCTCAAAAATAGCAGTGCAAGGCTCTGTTTTGTCTTAGCTGGGGTGGGTCTTTTAGAGGCTTTTACAAAAGTTCTCTGAAAAACTGTCCTGAAGATTCAGCTGCTTATATGTTTGCTTTGGTAGCCTTTTTTTTTTCCAGAGGAGTTTTGCTTTTTTTCAAAAACTGAAATTGCGTGTGGCTTCTTTATGAGCTATCGGGCCAGTGCTCAAAATATTTTGATGCGTCTCAAGCTAAGCTCTGCCTGCAGCTTGAAACCAGGAAAACGTGTGAGAGCATGTGTGTGTAATTCACACACTGAGCATTTTTCTTGAAATAATGCAAGATCTTTGCAGGCATTCTGGCCTGGTGGATGAGCCTGCAATTCCAAATGGTTTTTAAAGTGTGCCTTTCTCAATAGATCGTAACCATGAGGAGCTATTGTGTGGGTAAAGCACACATTTAGGATCCAATCCTGCATTCCTTAAAGTCAATGGGAGTCTGAGCGTGAAAGGAATGCAGGATTGGGTCCTGAAACAGGGGAGCAAAACTGTGTGCCAGATTGCTTTGAAAAGAAGAATACAGCACATCCACAGTAGCCACTTTTTAGTGTTTCAGATTTCAAACGGCTGGAGTCTGTGAAAAGTGGCTTCTGCCAACATGCAGTATCTTCTATTCAGAGGAATTTGGCATTGATTTTTTTCTTCCCCCACTATCTTAAAAACCCTGAAAGCCCTAGAAATTCACCCCTCCTTTCACAAAGCCTGAGCAATTGAGCATTGTGAGGAGGGAGGGGGCAGTGGCGGGGGGGGATGGAAGTTTCTGCGGGCCCAGGTCTGGGGCTGGAGCTCAGTCCTCCTTGAAGCCTTCCTCTTCGCAGCCTTCCTCCTTGCAGCCCCTTCCCACTGTGAAGCCCCTGCTCTGCCCTGGCACCCACAGCAGAGGCTGCGGCTCCAGGGCACGACCCCATCATGAAGAGGTTGTGCTCGCCTTGCTTGTTGACTGTGTGTGAGTTTCCCGTAGGAGATGGAGGAGAAAATTTAATGAACCGTTATTGAGGGGCTAAAGCAGCCTCGGAGCTCCCCATTCTGGAGTGGTTGGAGTGACAGAAAGCCCTTGTAAAGGCAACCTCTGTGCAGATGAGCACGCGTGTGCCAGAGGGAGGGATGGAGAACTGTGGGCCCAAACTCACATGTGAGTAAAGGAGAAATGATAACAAATAAACAAAAACTATTGGAAGCTTTGGTTTTCTTTGGGCGCGTCTTTAATTCTTGGGCTGGTGAACCAGGTGAAAGAGAACAGATCTCCTGGATGAAAATTTACACCAGTTTTATCTTGAGATGACTGGGTAGAGGAGGTAGCACAGTTGGGTTGTTATTTGATTCCATGTTTGTAAAGCTTGGTATTTATCCTGAAGTTTCAGCTCCTAGAATCATCTACCAACTTAAAATTTAGCTTCCATGTTTCAGAAATAGTAATTTTCCATCCTGGAGGGTTGTGGAGAATAGATGGTTTCTGGATGTTTCACTCACCTAGAGCTTTTGAGTTATTTTGGTCCCAGTTTCTGAGTCACACAGACATGTACTTGGCGAGCATGGAGGTGCTCTTCAGAGGGCAGGTGGCACCTGGCACGGCCAGAAAAGCTACAGCGTCTGTGCCAGGGTTTAGTGTGTGGCTGTGGGCAGTGGGCCCCATCGTGAGTCCCTGTGCTGTCACGACAGTATTGGCAGGCGGTGCAGGAGACAGCTTGGGCACTGCACGGGATGGGCAGTGGGCTCTGCTGCAGCTCATGGGTGGCACAGGGGGTGTAAAGCAAAACAGAACTACCAGGTTTGGTAAAGTTTACATTTCCATTGAGCAGTGATGGAGATTGTGGCTGCAGGCGGGCAGATAAATTTCCTCAGTCCAAGCCACCTTGTATTTGGTTTCACGTGTACAGGGCGTCAGGGCAATATGTGGAAATTTTCCTTCTCTGTTACGGCAGCTGGGAAATATTTGAGCAGATATTGTTGGGTGTTAATCCTGTGTGTATGTTTAAATGGTGCTTCAGTCAGAACGCTTTGAGACACTGTCACTTAAGGTGCTGACATAAGAGCAGTAGGTGCTGGTGTCGCATCAGTCGTTACAGAGATGGCGCCTGAAGCAGTTAACAAGCAATTAGGTCGGTGTTTAACATTACTAACTAAAACAGATACACGCAGTTCTTTGGTCAGTCAGGCATGAAAGGCCGGGCTGCCATGCTCAGAAAGCTGCGCGAGTTGTGGACCAAAGCTTCCAGAGTGCTGAGATTCTCACTGAGCATCCCTGGTCAGCCTTAGTTCAGCCTTATAAACTGCCAGTTTGCAAAATAAGAAGTAAGAAATCCCAGTGAGAGAAGCAATGTGATGTGCTTTTTACCTCCAGAAAGAGAAGGATGCTGTGTGTTTGTGTTGTGGCTGTGAGACAAGGCAGGAGCTCGTGGTGCCACTGTCCCCACAGCAGCAGCACGTGGCCGTGCTGGCCTCGAGCAAGCCCCGATGCTGCGGCAGAGCCGCCGCAGCCACCTGATCCTGCACCAGGCTCTGGGGGGGCTGTGCCACCCTGGGAGAAGCGGCAGCAGAGCCGGGATCTGTGCTCGTGTGTGGTCAAACCTACCCAGGCATGTCCCCAACCAACAGGAATGGCAGGTACTCAAACAATATTCTGTGGCGATAGCTTGGGCTGTTCAGGCTTCTAATAAGCTCAGCTTTAATGAATTTCTTGTTTTCAGTAGTGATACACCTATAGTTGAACTCTTCAATTGCACTGCGTATTGGGAGGCTTTAATTACAGTTTCTGATGAGAATACAATCCTCTTGTTCCACACAGCTGTAAGGTTAGAAATAACAATGAGGTTATTAGTTGTCTAACACTTAGTTCCCTCTAATGCTAAAATTGTCCTGCATGAAGTTACAAGAAGAGGCACATGTATCACGAGACTATCACGAGAGAGATGATGGCAAGGAGGTACCCAAGTGTATTTTTTGCAATGTGCTAGTAGTTTCAGGACGCAGCAGGCGTTATCGGGAAGGTGAGGCTGGGGATGCAGCATTCCCATTATGTCAGTGGGGAGCTGTTTGTTTTTAAGTAGCGTCAGGCACTGAGACAGTGTAGGCTTCTCACATGAACTTGCTTACACTACACTACTAGTAAATCATGATTATTACCCAACGGTTGCATGTTTTTAATCATCAAAGTACTTAAAATATTATAATAATGTGTGGCACTTTTCAACTTCAAAGCACACTGCAAACAGTAATTAGGTCTAATAACCACGCTGTGACAGTGAGGCATCGCTATCTCTTGTCTTACAAAGGCGAGGGGGGGTGTTAGCCCCCAACACAGTTGCATCATCCAACATGAGACTGGAGCTCTACCGCTGAAGACTGCGACTCGATAAACCCACCTCCCTATAGGCAAATACTCTGCTGCCAGCAGCGGCAGGGAGGGCTTTGAAGATGCCTCTCGGGCTTGTGGGGAGGGGACAGAACGTTTTCAGTGCTCTTTCGGAGCACCTTGTCAGGACCATAAAACCCAGTCTGATTCACATTTTGTCCCATGAGGGCCTAGAGCAGCTTTTAAGACTGAGTTGGAAGAAGTTTCACCCCATCTTGGCTTCCTGGCTGGTGTGTTTTCACCACCCAGCAAAGTGCTATGGAGACTGGAGAGAATAGTTGTGGACAGCCTGTGTCAACTGTGGGTCGTTTTTCCTTTTGCAAGCTGAATCTTTGAGTCAAGTCCTTTGCTAAAGCAGCAGCACTCCTGTTCCTTCCTTTCGGTTTGCAATACACAGATAACAATTGTGCAGGAAGTAATTTCTAGACACTTTTAAATACCAGTCGCTCATAAACAGGTTAAATGTGAAGTTGATGTTAAAAACCTAGAGCTGATTCTGATTTTAGGCATTTTTTTAAAAGTTCCAAAAGCCTGCGGTTTTTTGCATGTTTGTCATGTTAGAATCAAACACCAATCATGGTAGATCCTTGGGACAGGATAATTTCTATCTGGCATTTTACTAACTACTAGATTATCTAAGTGGATCTGCACTCTTTGCTGGAGCATTTGCGTGGTCTCTGCCTCCCACCTCAGGGGTGGAACGCCCTTATCCTGGCACTTGCTACCCCTCAAACGTGTGTGTGTCAGTCAAGAAATGTAGAAGTTACTTGCAACAAGGATTTGTTGGCACTGTGAGTGCATAAGCTTCTAGTAAGCTTTTCTACAGTAAAACCAGGCTAAAGAGCACTGAGGGGAAAATAGGCTTCCCCATAAAGGCTACTGTTGGGTGCCTGCATGCTGGCTGCAGGCTGGGCAGCTTCTGCCCCATCCCGTGGTCCCACTGCCCGCTCTGGCCGACCTGCTCCTCTTCTGCTCGGGTGTGAAACGGAGCCTCTTCTTTGCTGCTGTTGAAAACTGGTCTGACAGGGCGGCCGTGCCAAGGTGGGTACCCAGCAGGAGGAGGAAAGCAGCACAGTGTTTGTGAAACCCCAGACTTGTGAATTCTGCGCTAGGCTGCTCATTATAACTGCTCATTATTATTATAATGAGCTATCGGCAAGTTGCATCAAGTATTTTCAGAAACTCTTGGCTTTTTTGTTTCAATATTATGAAAGCAAATAGTAACGTGGGCTTTGCCGTGCTCAGCCATTCCAAGGCAAGCCAAGCAGCAGGTCCTGCACACCGGCAGGCAGGGTGAAATTACCTTGTCTAGCTGGCCAGGCCAAAGCAACATTAGGTTTTTTAACTTGTAATCACTGCCTGATTGATAATGGTGGGTTATGGCTACACAGAACAGGCTGGCGTGGTGCAAGGCCCTTGAGTTACTCCAGGAGGCTTCAGAGGTGAAACCACCTTGTCCAGTGCACGAGGCTGGGGGCAGGTACCCTGACCTCGGGCCATGCTCCCGTCCCCTGCACGGCTGCCCGGGGCTGGGGGTACCAGTGCTGCATCTCCTTGGGCTTTGTGTCTCCTGCTGCAGCTGCCAGCATGTTCCTCTTCACTGCAGTTTTCACATGATGCCCAGCCACTCACAGGGTTTGGTGTCTGACCACGTTCACTGTCATATAGCTAACTCTTCTGGAGGGCAAATGGACGTTATGGTTTTGCCTTTATTTCTCAAATGTGGTGTGTAGAAGCCCATACAGTGCAGCCATGTCTATTTGTGTGATACCTTGCTCGCTCTTGTTTATGAGATAATTATCGTATGATCTATGATTGAAATTCTTCTAAGGTAAAAGGCCTGTCAATCTTATTAATTATTGCTAATAATAGTAATTATCATGTGAGCAAGCTGCTTGCCTGCTTTATGAGTTTAGGCAAGTCAGTTCCCTAATAGGTGGCCCGGTTTTTTTTAGCTGTAAAATGGGAAAAATGGTATTTTTCCTCCATTTTGAAAGGTGTTGCTCTGCAAGTGGTGTATAAAACAGGTGTTGTTATCGCGTCAGCTGTATGGGAGGGGAGGTCTGTCCGTCTGGGTTTGGCAAGGGGGGGCCTTGCAGAGCAGGTGTGAGTGGTGAGCAGGGGCTCACGTGTTGTGCGGTGGCTGGGATGGAGGCCCACAGCTTTGCTGCGCTGGCGTGAGGTGAGGTTGTTTCACATTGTGGGGCAATCAGCTGTCAAGCGCATCTGGTAACCTAAGTGTCTTTGAGAGCCAGTCGAAAACATCGAGTTTGCCTTGTTTGCTGTGGGTCATAGGCTTTGCTCTCCTTCCCGGTCCAGGAAAGCTCTGACCCCATTGGCTTGTGCCACTGATGCTGTGCTAAGGAGACAACAGGACCAGGATTCATGGCACCGCTGCCAGGCTCTGCGTGCTGGGATGCAAAGCAGGATGGATGTACAGGTCCTTGTACACCTTGCGCAGTGCTTTGGGGAGTGCTGACACCGCCTCAAATGAGGCTGTTCCTTTCCTGCAGACATCCTTCCAGCAACGGAGTTCAGGATCTCTCCCTAATTATCTTTGATGCTTCTAACCGTAATGGGTGTGTGGTGAGGGTGATGGCCAGTGCTTCTCCACCTGAAACCAGTGCCCCACCTCTGCGCTGGCGGTGCGTGTGAGCAAGGTGGAAGTGCCACATCAGTATGTCCAAGACAAGTCCCTGTTCTGGGTGCAGCCACTTTGTTTCCACCATCTAAAGACAAGTTGTGTATCAAGGCTGGGTCCAGCAGAGGTCCTTTAAAAAGCTATTCTGCCTCTTTCCTCTCCTTCTCTCCCTTCCATGTGTTTTTCACTGGAGAGGTTTAAAAACAGCTTGGGTAATCAGTAGGGAAAATCTAGAGGTGGTTGCTCCTGCATCAGTCGAGAGAGGCCTCGTGACCTCCTGATTGCCATCCCAGCCCTGTGCCTTGTTCGTGTGACATGTAGGGTGGCCCAGCCCTACCTAAGAGTCTCAGAGGAGATGGGACAGTCTCAGAGCACGGTTCACGCCACCAGGCTCCTGGTCTCCACCAGAGCTACCAGGCAGCTGGAAAGACAAACAAGAGCTGACTCCACCTACCAGCAGTATGGAGACAGCAGCCCGTGAGATCGACAGCCCAAGAATGTGCACACAAAAGAAGCATTTCCCTGGGCCACGACAGTAAAACCGCCAGACAACCACATGCAGCATGTGATTTCCCAAAAGCATCAGCGCAGATCCCAACTTCTTTGTGCCACACACTGTTTCCCAGGATCAGATCACAGTGGCAATGTGTAAAAGGCACTTTCAAGCACTGAAAATTAATCATATTTTCCTCAACATTGTTTATGGAAACCGTGGAGAGTGCTCCTGCCCTTCTGTGCTTGGCCAGCTGGCTCAGCTCGCCAGCCCTCAGAGTCAAACCCTCCGCAAAGACCGGCGGTGTTTATGGTGGAGCTGCACTGCCTCAGTAGGAGATGTTTGGGCTTATTCTGTGGAGTAAAAGCTTCGGCAGTGACCTGGGAGGGGTCATCTGCTGACCTGTAAAACCTGACAGAGCCTCAGTCCCTCTTCCTTGCTCTGTGTCACTGCTCTCAGCAGCTGGACGCATCCCCTGGTGGGCACGAAGCCCTCTGCTTGCCAAGGCTGAGATGGCTTGTGAGGCACCCAAGTGCTGGGGAGCTTTGGGCACAGAGTGGAAATAGGGTGAGTCAGGGTGCGCATGGTTTCCCTTCTCCCTCCCTGGTTTTGCACTGATCAAATGGCATTGGTTTCAACGGAGCAGCTCTGGTGTAAGACAGATCTGATCTGCCATAGCTAAAAACTGGTTGGGGTTGGTGGGTTTTGAGTTGCTGGTTTTAATCCTTTTTCTTGAGTCTTCTGGAGTCGTCATGCATTTCCTAGCTGTAAAGAGAGCCATTGGTTAACGATGGCTTTGTCACTGCAGTTCAACAAGTGGTAATGAAACAGCAAATACTTAAATTTGAAAACAAAATCTCTCGTTTTCAGAGTGACTTTTCTGCCCTTCCCTCCATCACATGTGCCTTGTACTGCTTTAGTATTGCAGGGAGCAGTGGGTGTAGCTGCTGTGGTGCTGTTTAATGTATTAATATTTTTAAAGGTGACAGGAACATCCATGTGCAGTATCCCTTGTCTGGTCCTTTGGAGACAAGCACATTGCTGGTGTTGATGGCAGTGGAGGTATCCCTGCTGCGATTTCACCTCCTAAGAAAATGGACTTAATTTAGCCTAGCTCCCAGAATAATAATTTTTGGGTTCAGATTTCAAATTTTCCAGGAACTGGTATCAGATGGGTTTCATCACCCGCACTTAGAAGTAACATTTGGTTGATAAGGAATTTCTTAAGGTGTGATGGAGCCAAGAGCTGAAGCCTCACCCATGTCTCCGGATAGACCCTCTGGGGAGGAGTGGGACAGGAACGGGCCGTGCCGACCGGCGCAGCAGCAGCATGTGCTTTTCACTTTGCGTCCTGAACAGCGGAGTTTGAGGGCAAAGCACAAAATTCTGACCCTACTGTGTTTTAACAGGGAGAAGACTACGAGGAAAAGCATTCTACAATGTCAATGGCAAGGTGTACTGTGAAGAAGACTTCCTAGTAAGTAAGATTTCAGACTTTTTAAAATTGTTTTTAAACTAAATTGTTCATTTATATTGACTTGTTTGCTTTGAGAGATGGTTTAGTCATCTGGGGCCTCCTGCCAGTGCTGGAATTGGGGAAGCATTTACCACTAACTCCGTAAGGGCAGGATCAGGCCCTTGGTTTGAAGTGGTGGCTATGAAACCAAGTACATAACTGTCCATAAGCCATCACAAAGTGTAAATTATGAGAATAAACACTGGAGCTGCTCAAGCCTGGGATTTGAATTGCAGCCACAAAGCCTCGCCTGCCAAACTAGAGCTCAAAGTCAAACATCTGGGGAATACCAATCATAACAAGAAGGGGAGACGCTTTTGACTGGAGCACGTCATCGCTGTGTACAATGTTGCTTTGTTGCAGGCACAGTTTTAATCGCTGCTCTGCTCTGAGTGATGTGGAGCTGCATTGTGATTAGTGAAAAACTGTTAGCCACCGAGGAGCAACTAATTTTCTCTCTGTGCACCCAGAACTTTTATAAATGTTTTACTTTAATAGAAACTTAAGTCACCGAAAGAAAAATGAAGCTTGTTGCTGAGCTATGTTGCTCCAAAAATAAAATATTTGTGCAATTAAGGGTGAAGATTGTACAGTGTACAGAGAATGATTTGATAAGTGGCAGACCATTTATAATTAAGATTGAGGATGGCATGACTGGGAATTGAAATTAGAATGGAATCATATATTTTAGTTTTGAGGATGGTTAACTGGAGAATCATTTTTTACCACCTTTACTTGTTGAAATACCATTCATTTAGAAGCTTAGATCTTCAAGAATGACTTTCCATTTCTAATGAATATATGGCCATACTTTTTGCAAGGGAATTATTCAAAGTATATCTCACAACAAAAATGTCACTGGTATTCGAGTGCACAAATGCATTTCTCATCAACGCAATCCATAAAAATCATGGAAATTCCTAAAATATAAGCCATATTTGCCTTCATGTGTTACCTCTTTACTCAGCCTGTCACAGCTGGAGGCTGTTGAAAAGAGCAAAATTATTTTTTCTCCCTTGCGTTTTTCAGTTTTCTTTCCTGCGTTTCTTCAGAAGCACAGGGAGAGGAAGAAGAGCGGGAGATTTGAGATGGAGGGGCTCAAACCCTTGAGATTTTTATTTTGAACTGTGTTGGAATGTACTTTTGCCATGATCAAAACCTTTCACCCAGACCTAATGATAACGATTTTTTTATTAGCTTGCTATTTCAGCATAAACCTGAGAATTTTAAATCTAAAAATCTCAGTCTTCTGGAGAATGTTTGGTGTTCAGTTCTTAGATATGGTCTGTAGTAGGTTTCTGAAGGGAGATACTTGCAGTGATTTTTCTAAGAAAACTGAGGTTAAGTACCTGATAGGAATAAACTTCCTGCAACTTCGGGAGCAGTTTGGACATATAAGCACAGATTGGAAAGCCCAAACCTCACACAAGTGTCTTAGCAGATTCCCAGTAGCACAGAGGAATGACAGAGAAGCAGACCAAGGGGCTCACTGTTGCATAAGTCAGCAAAAGAAATTAAATTCTGATGATGTCCCTGCCCATGTTAAGCCAGCTGCTTCTCAGAAAGTGATTTCATCTTCTCAGCTTCCCCTGAGCAAACATCATAGCAAGAATATGTCTGTGTAACCCCTAAATTTGCTGCAGGTGCTCCTTCCCTGGCGCTGTACTGGGGATGTCCTGCAGGCACGTCCAGGCCAGACACAGGGACTGCACATGAAAGTGATGGGCATAAAAGTTGAACATTTTCTTGCTGTGAACTAGTCAATGTAGGAAATTTTAGGGAAGAATGGATATTATTTGTGATCTTATTATTGTAACTGTTAGAAAAGTTTTACATCCTATAGATGTCTGTATTTTAATTCTGCTGCAATAGTGCTGTTTTCTGTGTCAGAACAGCTACTGCCAGGGCACTCTCCAGAGCTGGAGTTGATGGTTCCTATGAGACATGTGGTTCTTTAACTCCCACTTACTCAAGAGAGATCAGCTCTTTCTGTCTATCAAAGGCGATACATAGAATTCATCACAATATTGTGTATGGTCCTTGAAACCAAGACCTTGAGAAAAACCAGTATCTGAGCCTTATAAATGTTTGGCACCTGTTGTAAGAGCAGGGCTCGCCCTCCTTGGTGTTAGAGGTTCAGCACAGCACTGGTGCCAGCTGCTCCAGGGTGTGCGTCTTCCACCCCAGAGGCAGTTGCCCTTCAGTGGTGAAATGCTGTGTGGGTCACATTTTTTAAGAGCTCAGTTGTCACTTAGAGCATAACAAGTGCCGGAGAGCTTTGACTAACAAGCTGTTTCAAAAAAATCAGTCCGTCAAAGTGTGACATGAGGAGTTGCTAGCATCACACATTCAAAATCTGGCTCTTTCTTTGAAAAGTGCTTTTGATTTCTGAGCAAAAGGTGTTAGAGAAACATAGATGTTATTCATTATGAGCAGTTTCCACTGTGCAGCCATAAAGCTATCCAAAGCACAGATACGCCCATCAAAACCATTGGCAATAACCGCAAGGTACATTCTTCCAGCAAATAGTTTTCCCACATGTTTGCTCTTACTGAGGGCACAAATTATCTTTCTCTAAATCAGGCATCTTATTTTGCTCCTTCTTTTCAGACAAAGAGGTTTTAGACCCACTTTTGGAGCTTTAGATGGGAAAGGGATGCCACATGCCGCAGTCTCCTGTGTGAGAACAGTGCCAGCCTTCTGCGCGTGGAGTTGTGCATCACTGGGTGAGGGCTGGCAAACCCTTACCTGGATGACATGACGTGCCTCTTCCTTCTCTGTTCATTTTCGTCAGCGTCCCACTTCCAGCCATGATTAGCTGCAGATTCTCTCAGTGCTTGACCCCAAGCCATATTGGCTAAATGTAGTGAATGAATCAGATTTAAAAGGAAAAAAAAAACAACCCACCACCAAACACAATCCACAGATAATTCCACTCCTGCCTAAGCATGGCATGGAGATTGCCTAATCTATGCAATTTCCAGTAGGAGCCTCCTTCAGTAGCAGTACAGCCTGTTACTAAGTCTAGAGACTAAAAGAACAAAACCAAACCCAAAACTTTTCATTGCTTTGCTTTCGCTCCAGGGAAGATCCAGTTACTCCTTTTCATGCCACCTTAAGGTAGCAAGTCCAGCAGTATCCAAGTCTTGGCTCAGCCCTGTTAGGACAGTTATTTCATGAAAGGAAATAAAACAAATGACAGTTTAATCCTTCCCTGAAAGCTCTTAGGACACAGATGTCTAACTAGCCATAAGAGGGACACTGTTCCTGGTGGAGTGAACAAAAAATAAATGCCTTACTGTATAATAAATAATCCCAGTCAGATGTTCTTATTCCATTTTGTTGATAAATTGCTGCATAATCAGGAGCGAAGGAAAAATAGCTCAATAATTTTAATTTGTCTTTCCCTTTCAGTGCTTAAATAGCATGTAAAGGAATTTAAAAGAAATTACTGTTTTTCTTGGCAAAAAATACTTTAAAAAATGTCACCAAACCAGCCTGAATCTTAGATCTATTATCTCTCTTTTTTCTTTCTTTTTTTTTTCTTTTTGATAGGCTTTTCCTTTTTCTCTTGAGGTAAGGAACATTTATTGAGTAGGGGTCCAGCAGAGGTTAAGAAATGAGAGAATTTCCCTCCAGGGAGGAGATGAGAGGGAAAATTAACCTCGTGACAGATGTTAGTTACATTGCTTAATGCACTACTGGAAGACACTCGGATGCTCTGGAAATAACCTATTATAGACACCACAAGCTGCAGCGCATAGCAATAAGGTCATTCAAAACTTCCCCTTTTAAGATTATCTCTTTCACTGTCTTACAACTTTGCCAAATATAATAATTTAGGCTGAACTTCTTCACACCAGGTTTTTGCCTCTGGCTAACTTTGCTGTCATGAGTTGTTGGAAGTTTCAT
>NW_009713482.1:0-50483 GCF_000703405.1 Apaloderma vittatum | reverse complement strand
TCTATTAGAGGGAGCGAGACTGGAGAAGAGCGGTTACACTGCCCATAAATCCTCAGAGAAGGGCTCTAAAAACTTGGGTTTGCACATGCCAACCATAAAGAGAGACTTGGCACATCGCAGGCCTCCAAGATGCTGCTGGGTGTCCCCTTCCTGCCCTTCCCAGCCCAGAGGGTGCCCAGCCCCTATAACCTTGGCTGCTGGTGTCTCTGCCCCAGCCTCCTTCCGTCCTGCCTGGGGAAGCAAGGGCTGAGGCTGTGGCAGAGGGAGGGCAAGCAGCCTGCAGCCCCAACAGAGCCATGCCTTGTGACCCAGCAGGCTGCCCCTCAAGTCTCCCTTCTCCTCTCCATCCAGTCTACTGGGGTTTCTGATCCTTCTGTCCTCTCCACCAGCTACAGGTACCTGCTCAGGACACCGTCCTGACTGCACCTGTAGCCTCTTTGCTCGACAGCTGGCCATGGCAATGCAAAAGCTGGCTACAGAGAACTTACAGAGCCTCATCTTACAGCCATAACTTTAAACTTAACAATTTTAGAAATGCAGAAGGGTCAGGCTGTGCAAGACTGGTAGGGATGTGACAAATGAAAGGATCAACCTTTCATGGGAGAAAGGGATAGGGTGTCACCATGACTGGCTGCGTGATCGTCAGTTCATGAGAGCAGGGCTTGTGCCTTCATCTCCTGTAACAACAACCACAAGAAGACCCTTTTCCCTAATGTAGGCCCCTGAGCATGGCTGCAATGTAAATATTAATACTAACAAGGTAATTCTTCTCAGTTTGTGCTCGTGCTGTTTTCCAGGTCTGGCAGTGTGGGAAATGGCCCGTCCCACTTGCTGGGGCCCTAGGAAGATACTTTTTATGTAGTGTAATGGAAGCTGGTGTCAGCTGGAGTCAGAGGTTTGATTTTGCATCTCGGCAAGTATAAATGTTTGATGATCCCCCTTGGGAGGTGAGCACTGGGACTAGTGCATTAGGGAGCCCATAGCTTCTAAGTGAGACTCAGAAAAAATAGACTTGGTTGAAAAGGTAAAACATTAAAGTTGCAGCTTGTGTCCATTTCACATCTAATGGGAATTACAGAGCAAATGGAGTCCTAGATAACTGTGAGGATACTGTATGTGGGTGACTTGCTATTAAAATGCATGCTTCAGTCTGAGAACAGACAGAAGTGGGTGTTTATTGATACGTTTAGCAGAATGATGGAATCAAAGCTTGGAAATGGATTTGCTGCAATGTTCCTGATGTACAGAACTGTAAGGAAGTCTGTGAGTGTTTTCAAGGCACTAACAGCTCTAGGTTGGGACAGGAGGTGCTTTCAAGTTCCAGAGGCATCATGAATGCAAAGCATTGCTGTGCTCCTAAATACTGTCATTGAAAACAAAGACAAAGGGATTATGGCATGTTTCTGTAATCAGCACATGAGGGAGTGAAGTTCGTGTTGTTACTTGTGTGTGTCTCGCTCCAGCCTCTCCCTGCCAGAAAAGATTTGCATATTTTCCTTCCTTGGTTTTCCCTAAGTTTGTGATCTGCCAGGCATCCTGGTTTTATTTTACAAATGAATTTGACAGTAATTGGGGTATTCTGAATTAAAGTATTGCATCAAACCTACAGATGGGCTTAAAATTCAAATTTCAAAATATCTAGGGATAGTCAAATGTTGATTTGTCTCTGCACTTTTGACTTGAATGTCAGTCAGCATGAAGAGTGTGTAGAGCTGGCAGTTTAGGTTCACCTCTCACTGCAGTGTAGTGCTGTACAAGTCCACTGAAGCTGGTGGCAGAAGTCCCATTGACTTCAAGGGGATCTGGACTTTCTCCCAGGAGTTCATCCCAGAGGACAAATTTTTAAAGCCTAGGGCACATACAAAAATGTTGGCACGAAGGCTGAGAAACTAAGGGTGAATGCTGCAAACACTGCATGGCATGGCAAACTGCAGGTCTGCTAATAGAAAAAACCTGATGTTTGGAAATGGGAGTCCAGAAAAATTTCTCAAGTTCATAAAAGAGCTGTGCACAGGCAGCACCTAGAGCCAGGTGATAATGCAGATAAACATAATGTGATGAAAGGTCAACGTGTGAGTAAGGTCTGTATTTACTAAAAGGATGCTCAGCATTTCCTGAACTGGTTTACACATTGCTAAATGGTGCACAGGACTCTTTCTCTGGGCCTTGACAAAATAGACAAGGGAAGACAAAGATTTTATTTTTTTTCTCTGAGATGTTTCGCTATGTACTAGCTTTTGCAGCTGCTCTGTACTTTTGCTAGTGGAGTGTTTTGACAACCGTGTTACAAAGTCCAGTTGGTTTCATGCCAGATCATGGCTCCCCTATTTCCTCTTGAGATGGTGATCCAAAAAGTCAGATTATCCCATTTTTCTTAATACTACAATGAAAAGTAAATTACAATAACTGAAGCACACTTAAAAAATCTAGAGCTCTTTCTAACTCCTGCCAAACACTTGTAAGCAGACAGCATTAATTTTTTTCTATGGGAGAGTTAGAAAAAAAAGCATGTGAGAAAGTGGTGTGTTTCCATTTCTGGAAATGTAGTAGTAAGTGTATTAGTTGCTGTTATGTTTTGAATTGAAATCTTTCAACAACTGTTTTGAATATAATACAGATTATTTTTTCTAAGAAGATGTGCTCTAACGTAGACAGTTTCTTTAGCAGTGTACATAAGAGATGGTAGTGGTGGCAATAAATAGCCCACAGCAAGAGCATAGCACTGTGCAGTATGAAGTCTTTTACAATGTGAGTCAAGTTAATAGATTTTGGGCTGTATGATATGTTGCAGAGTTAAAGCTGTTGCTTCAGACTTTTTTCTTGATAGTTGTCACTGTGAAATTTCCTCAGGAGTTTGTTTAAGGAAGATCTAGGTAAGAAAATCATTATTGGCTTTTAATTAATCAGACAGAAAGTAGCTTGATGAGTCCTCACACATGGGTCTCTGTAGGCTCTCCAGGAAATAAATGGGAATTTCCTTCTCAGGCTGTAAAATGCCTGGCTGCTGAGGCAGAGTTAGCAAGCAGCTGAATTCTGGGTTTCAGCAAAGTTCTGTGTGTCGACAGACCAACTGTTACCTCAGTGCGAAACTCCTTGCCCTGCCCATGTCCTTCAGGCATAGCAGAGTGGAAAGCAGGAGCGAGGAGGTGAGCTGTTGCAGTAGTGGTTCCTCACTGGTGGCAGGAGAGGGTGAAGCACCAGGATACATGAAAGGATTTCAGCAAGATGAAGAGTAAAGTTCTGCACTATTTTCCTTTGGTTTAATCTCTGCCACCTGCCATGAGGCTCTCGTGTGATTTGAGCCTGAGAAGGCCCCATTTTATTCAGTTCAGTTTAATCGCTGCATTTAAATATGTGTGTAAAAAAAAAAGAGAAAACAACAACAAAAAAAACCCCATCTGCATGAAACCAAATTTGATATTTTCTCCCTCTCTTAACGTGATCCCATGAATTTCTTGCATTGTTGTGTCCCATGTACTAAGGGTCCCATGCAGAGAGCAAACAATAAAGCAGCGAGAAGACAGATGCTCTGCTAATGGGAAACCAAGGAGAAGAGAGTCTGTGAGGGATTACAGGCAGCCTGGGGTTGGAATACATTATTAGCATAGCACCCAATTCAGAAATTAGTTTTCAGAATTAAATGCCTGAAGCGTTTTGGCAAAAACTCCTGATCATCCCTCTCAAAAGCCCTTAAAGCATAAAAGAGTAGGAGTCTCAAGTCCAGGCTGAGTGATGGCTTTCGGTGACTGCAGAGCTCTAACAGCCAATTGTAGTTTTTACGGCTTCGTACCATTACCGGGGCAGCAACTGCCACACCTACTGAAATGTAACCCACTCGGTCTGCTTGCACAAACCTTTAGCAGGTTTTGAACATCCTCATCAAAGAAGAAAATGGGCCTGAATGAGATTCCAGGGTCTGTTTCCAGGAGGAAGGTTTTGTTTTGTTGAGTGCGTAACAGCAGGGAAGTGCATCAGCCTCTCCTGGGGCACGGTTAGGCATGCGAAGGAGAAGCGACATGTCTTTTCAAAGATCTGACGTTGCCTAAGGTAAAAACTTCAGGTCCTGAAGCCTTTTTCAGGCATGCTATTTTCTGAATGTTTTTGCTTTTGAAAATCATGATGAGAACATCAAACTTTAAAAGACCCCGGGTAGACAACTGAGATTGGTTACAGGACTGAGGGCAGTCAGGAGAAATTGTTTCTCATAGTACTTGGTGGGATTATCCTCCATGCATAATTGTTCATTATATGCTCAAAATACATTGTTAATTTCTTTTGGATATATTGCACATTAGACAGAAGAGTTATAAACCCCAAGATTATCACAGGAGGACACTAACAGGCCTAAATATTCAGCACAGAGGGGACTTGTTTTCCTCTTACATTGAAACAAAGACTCTTGGACAGAATCATTAGAGATTTTTTTTTGCCTGTTTGATAATCAAAGTGTATTGGACAGCAAACAAAAGAAAAGTTCGGCCAGCCAAGTCTTCTATTTTATTTTTACTCTTCTATTCTAACATAATTAACATATTTCTCAAGGTTTATATTAGTTTCCCAGAGTCTTATTTTATATAAGTATCACTGGGAAGCTTGATTACAAAGTCTTGATTCATACATATAAACTGAGGTTTTATTATCCTGGCAGAGGATTCAAGGACAAGGTAAATATGGGATCAAATGAAGAAATTGGGAAACGTAATATGCCAGCTCTTCAACATATACTTGTTTTCTCTGCATCCTGGTAACTAGCAGCTTATTTCTAAGTCACAGTGAGAGTAAAGGGTGATACTTCATTCTGAACTTTGAATTTCAGAGCTGTTCTTTGTGTAACAACTTCTTTCAATGTTTTTATATATGCCTATCTTTCAGCGTTTTTTATATGCCTAATGAGCATCTATAATGAATATTTAGGAAAGTCCAAAATTGCACTTATTTGTCCTGGATATAGACTGTCTGTAGACTTTTGAACATTTCTGTCTAGTTCGAGGTGGATCTGTGTCTACATCATCTTACTGGTCTGCCAATAAAATTTTTTAAAAAATTAAAATTTCTAGCACATGAAACCCTTATAGAGTATGGTTAGAAATGAGCCCAGTACTGCTTACATCCCGACTGCAGTTGTAAGTATAAAACACTGTGTGTACAGTAAGAATAGCTGTGATTTCGCTTCTCCACTAAGGTCTTGCCTATCAGCCTGTGTTACTTCACTGCCTCCCCCAATCTGGTTTTCACATCTCCAGATCGTGAGGGAGGGCCAGTGTGCGCCAAAGCTCTTTTTCCCCCTGCAACTGTGTCAGTAATAAAAGAGGCTACAAGTCTGTAGAGCATAATCTCCTCTTCTGTTGCAGTTACCTAGTTGACAAGCTTTGGGGGATGAGTGCTGCTTCTGTCCAGCCCCTCTGGGAACGCACCCCTGGCGAGGCCCTTGGGTGTGCTGAGAGATTATAATGCGGCCGTTCTGCCTTGTCTGCAGTCTGGAGCAAGTCACAACTCCTCTCATTGCACACACAAGATTTGTGAAGGTTAATCATAAAGTGCTTCAAAGACAGAGATTGCCAATTTTAATTAGTATTGTAAGACTTTGTTTATAAGCTCTGCTTCTAAAATGGAAAACTTAGCACAACAGCCCTGTTTGAACTCTTCCAAGTTAAGAACAAACACTACAAAGCAGAAGTTGACAAGTGAGCTACAAAAATGTGAAGAAAAGCATTTTTTGTTTACCTTTTTAAACAGTGGTGTCCACACATTCCATCATGTAGAAAATGGTGCTGCTGGGATCTGAGGCTATTGTTCTTTTCCAGTCCAAATCAATTTAAAGCACAAGCAGAGCTGAATCCAAACCCCTGATCCCACTGAATCAGGTCTCCAGTTTTTCCGGGATCACCACTGTGATCAGAAAAGAGTGTAGTGGTAAGGGACAGCTCCCCGAGCCCCTGAAATATTTTATCACTGCTATTAGACTTACTGCCATTTTGCAAAGTCTTCTTAATTGGGTAATCCAGTTCTGGATGTGTTAGACAAATAACAATTCTCTTATTAAAAGCAAATCATGGTTTTAATTTAATAGGGTTAGTCATATAAAGAGTGATTTTGTGTCAGCAAAACCTTCCTTTCTGATGAAGTGTAATTTATGACAATCTAGATGGCAATAAATGACATTAATCTGACCACTGTGCCATTCTGTTCCTGGGGAATAATGTTCCCCCTTAATCAATAGCTGAGTAAATGCTCCTTTGCATTCCTTATCAAATGACAGCCAGATGGTACTGGTAAATTCATTCCAGCAGGATTTTAGAATTAGCTGGGTTTGTACTATTGTTAATCCTCTGCTGTCTGTGCCATTAGCACCTACCCACCTGTTTCCAGGAACCCTCGAGTTCGCAGCCTTAGGAAATAGTCTGGCCAGATGGTTACTCAGATACAGTGAGGCCAAGAAGCATCCCAAGCGGTGAGGCCTTTTTTCTGTGAAGAATCAACAAAAAGCAAAATAACAGCATCTTGCAGAAGCAACAGTGTCTTGCTAGGACGGCCCACTTCTGTATTTATTCCTTGATACTCTGGTCTCTTTCAGTGAAGTTTCAGAGTTTCTTGAGGTTACGTGAACTGTGTTGCTTAGCAAGTTGTAAATTTGGAGCTATGACAGCTGCTGTACCATCATTTACTGACTTTTCTGGGCCCGTCAAAGCATCTGCAAGACCTTTTCCTTCATAATCGCTTTGTTGCATAGGAACAATAATTTTGTCTACAACCTATTGATCTGAAATAATATGTAATCCCCTCATGCCAATGAAAAGGAAAACATATGGCAGCTCTAGGCTGGCAACCACTGGCTTTTGAAGTGAAGGGACAGTTAATCCCCACTAAATCAAGTAGGGAATGGAGCAAGCTTTAAGCTCTGTTGGGCTGAGGCGCTGAGGGTGCATTAGATGCCTGAGCCAATTAACCTGAGTTCTGGGAGAAGAGTCCAGCTTACATCCACCCTTCCCATTCCCTCTCTTTTATCTTGGGCAACTAAAGTACATTTCAGGTGAGCTTTGCTGCAGCCTTAATTGCTGAAATAAGCATCACCGTGCAATACCACACACATACCTGGGCACCCCTTCCCTCTGGCAGGAAAGAGTGCACAGGCAGCACCTCGCTTCTGTGGGGCTGCAGTGGGTGAGGGTAAAGTTCAGCCACTGCAAATACCAGTTTCAAAATTACATTGCTGGAGTTCTTCAGGCAAATGCTTCTTGCCTGTAGGGTGGTTGGTTGGTAGGTCAGTCATCTGGCCTGATAACCTCAGTATTTTTTGTACCCCTCTAAACACAGGGCTAAAGAGCCCAAGCTCCTATGACTGGACTCTCAGATTCTTCCCTGGATAAAAAACTTGGTATTTACAAGGTGGCTAAATCCCCCTTGGGCCTGTCTTCATTTTTCTAGCCTGTGTAGCACTCAGTGAAATGTAGGTCCAAAATCTGAGGTCAGTAAGCATGTGGTCACTAATTTGAGCAGGATCCAGAAGGTGAGTCCTATGTTACTTACTTACCCAACAACAACAGCCAAAAGAGCAAATTCAAGCTCGTTCCAGCAAACCAAATGCAAACTTAAAAACAAAAATAGGTTTAAAAAATAAAAACCAAAATAATTTGTTACATTGGGAATCTCAATGGAAATCTTGCAGTGGAGCAGAAGACCAAGCTGGTATTGGAGCATGCTGCAAGAGCGGAGCGAGGGCTTCTGTGTCGCTGCCTCCCAAACCTGTTGTAGAGTTTGCTATCACATACAGCACAGGCTGGGAAATAGTGAAGCATTCACTTGCAAGGTATTTCTGCAGCTAGAGGAGTGGCTACTAATAATCCTGTCTTTTCTCTTGTTTGAACAGTATTCAGGTTTTCAGCAAACAGCAGACAAGTGCTTTGTTTGTGGACACCTCATAATGGAAATGGTAAGAGACCTAAACCCCTAACCACGGGTTAGCTTGCTTTTCCACATCCTTTGGGTAGTGCACTGTGAAACGTTGTGCTTTTTCTGTAGTCAGACTATCATTGTGTCATCACTGCTGTCAATGTATTTTTTGAAACTGATAAACAAAAATACCTTCATGCTCTATTGCTATTAAGTAAATTGGGCTTCTTTTCTACCTGACGTCATGGGAGGCTGTTGTTCTCCCACATGCCAGTTTAAAAAGAAAATAAATAAAATTTTAATACTAAGGAGTGAAAATATAGCACAGGTTTCTCTGAGAACATGGTAAAGGAAAACAGAAGGTGACAGAAGAATAGCAAGAGCTCTGTCAAGTGGATGGAATCTGGACTAGAGGGGGACATTATCAGTAGTCCTGAGGTTTGCTGCCTGCTCTATGATTTGCTCTATTTACCTTCTGCCACTTGTTCCACATTAGTTAAAATGCATTGTTGCCACTGGGATTTGTAAGGAGCCAGTAGTCAGCGTTACTTTTATAATAAAAAAAAATAAAAAAAATCAAAGGGCTGTGGGTTGAGCCGGATACTCCTGGCATGATTTCAGTGGGTGAAAGTAGGAAGAATGCAGTCTGTTCTTCCTGAACGGAAGTGCCCAAATAAAATGGAGTGGCTTGCACGTTGAAGAAGTGCCGATCACGTATATCTATTTTCCTCTTGCTTTAAAATGTGCCCGAACCTCAGTATGCCTAATGGAAGCAGCTATCGCGTTGCAAGCACAGAGATTCAGTAGGAGCTGGAACAGAGACTTCACTAATGAGGATTCTGGCTCATATCCTGGCACCACTGGTTGGACAAGGATATTGTTCGTTTTAGCCCAAGAGCAAATTTCTAGAGTTGTGTCACGCTGGGAGGGGGAGGGGTATCCTGACTTGCATGCTTTGAGCTGGCCCTTAATTGCAGAGTCCCAGGCAAGAGGCCATAATATCTCATTGGTGGAGCTCAGTAGCTGGAAGCTTGGCAGGTGCTTGTCTGCCTTTCTTCCATCAGCAAGTGTGCTCTGACAAAAGGAAACAGCTCTGGGAGCTCTAGGAATTAAGCTGTCTTATTTGGCTAATTCCTCCGTGTTCCTCCCTGGGAGCGCACAGACAGCAAACGTGCCCGCGCGCAGCTCGGGAGAGCTGTGGCCCTGCTGGCCCGGGCACAGCCAAAGCCGTTCCTGCTCAACGTGCACTTGAGTGAGAAATTCTCTGTGCAAGGGGGCGGCAGCACAACCTGCCATGCCAGCAGCCACTGTTAGGGAGCAACACACGCACGGAGTTGTTTCTGGCTAGGAACAGGCTGGCAAACCAAATGGGGTCTGATGCCGCTCACCGAACGCAGAGCTATAGGGCTTCATTACAGGGGAAAAAAAGGTTAAGTTAAATTGACTTTCTGCATTTTTTATTACACGCCACTTCTATTTGCTGTTAATTTGATCTTTATTCATAGAATTACCTACCAGGTCATGAGAGCTTGGCCTGTGGAAATTTGTCACCTTGAGCTTATTAGCAGCTCCAAGCAGAGCACTGCTGCTAGCAGAATACTTTTTGAAATTACCTTCCAAAGGTATTTCTTATACGTGAAATGCATGCAATTGGTGCTGTAACCCATTGAGAGCTGCCTGAAGGTGATACCATATCTCATTCTTCCCAGAGGCTTGTTCAGGGGCTTGGAACGTCCTCCTTGATGTCCCAGTGCCATGCTGAGCACACATACAAGGACAGCAGGAGGGGGATCTGTTCTGTAGTCATGTGGCTCAGACTGCATTAGGCTTTTTCTTAAAACCTTTAAAATGCAATAGGGAAGGTCAGCATGGGAAAAGCCTGGGCAGATGAGTGGATCTGTATCTGAATACATGGATACAGGTGGAATTTTAACAAAAACCAGTGCACTCCTGTGTCTGAGTAATAACCAGTCAGTAACTGTGGTGGATTAGGCTACTTAAGTAGTCAAGGGAAAACTATTTATTTGCTTGTTTTCTTATTTTACTTTTTGAGTAGTGGCTGGTTTGGATTCTGTCTGTCACAGCCTGTTAAGTTTTGTGAATTAACTCTGTATCCCAGTAGCTTGTATTTGGCTGCAACAGATTTTTTCCAAGAAGTGGTCTCTGAAGCAGTTTTTAATTTCTGTTGGCAGTATTGGCCCCGCAGAGCTAGGACTGATGGGCGTTGGCCTGATTTTCACAGTTCTCTCTCTTTATTGGGAGCCTACCGAAACCCACTGAAATAAGCAAGTTGATTGTTTTAAAAGGCCCCTTGCTGACAGATCTGCAGAGTGGTGATTTCATCCTGAAGTGCTTTTCTCACTATCATCATTAAGAACTATATGGGGAGAGGATCCCATGGAATCATGCATCCACTTATTTTGCTTTTTTGCCTCTTAAGATCTTACAGGCCCTTGGAAAGTCGTATCATCCTGGCTGCTTCCGCTGCGTGGTGTGTAACGAGTGTTTGGATGGAGTCCCCTTCACTGTAGATGTGGAGAACAATATTTACTGTGTCAAAGACTACCATACGTAAGTACACAAATCCATCGCATGCTTGGAAAAATTGCAGTAGTTAAATTATTGGTATAGTTATAAGCCTTGCAGTAGACAAGAAGGGCCATTCCTGTTTGCTCAGATGTCCTGCAAGTGCTGCTCTCACATACTGCATTTGTGAAGTATTTTAAAGTTATGCTGAAGGTCACTTCATAGGCCTGGTGTAGCGTACAGCGGCCAGGTGAGGTTGAAAATCAAGTTCTTTCAGAACATGTACTTCTCTGGTGTCTGCTACTCTGCTTCTTTCAGGACTTTCAATTCAAATTAGATCAGGCTACAGAGTCAGGGTTTTGTTAGTGCACAATATTGGTGAGTATAAGCTAAGTTAACTTAGTAGACATGTAGACACGTAATTAGCAGCTACCAATAGAATGATTTTAGCCTCACCTGACAAAAAGTTGTGTGTGTTTAAGTTGCTACTTTTGGACTCCTTTGTGCTCTTGTTCAAAAGCAGCACGAATGCTCATAGCTCCAGTCAACCATACTCAGCTTGTGCAGCAAGCGTACATCACTCTGACCTCAGCCCTATTGGTACCAAGTTGACTGTGTTACAAGGATAGCTTAAATGTTGGCCCAGTGATTGCTGTAAAATGCAGATGGGGATATTAAGATGTGTTGATGTATTTGGTATAAGTAGATCCTAGCCGTGATCAGCCCCTCTCCTATTCAGCATGGTTACATCTTCCTGATGTCAGATGGTGACAATCCACAGGTCGGGAGCTGCTTTGCAGTCAAAGCAGTGAGTCACTGGAAGAATTTGAGTGGCTTTATGAGTAAAAGAAAGTAAGAGAAAGGGCATAGAGAGGAAGAGGGCTGGATTCACTATGCCTAGAGGTCACTTAGACCTAAGCAATAAAGCTTGAGGTAGATCAGCCTCTTCCAAATCTCCTTTTCCCTGAATATCATCAGTTAGAGGTGTTTCAAATCCTGTGGATCTACATTTCACCAAAAACAAGACATGCTTAGAATAGCTCTCTTGGTTCTACTTTTTGAAGGATCTTGAAATGTGATTTGAACGCTTTCTGCTTGCACCCTAGGGTTTTTGCACCAAAATGCGCTTCCTGTAACCAGCCGATCCTACCAGCACAGGTATGTGTTAACACGCACTGAGTCTTTAGAGAAGACAGCTGTTGGCTTATCAACACTTTCTAAAAACACATTAGACGCTGTTCCTTTTCCAGAATCTATACTGTGTTAGATACTATATTAAATACAGTTCAGCAATAATGTCACTCCCAAACATTCCCAGAGGTAGTAACAGTCATAGTACTTATGCGCCACAGTACTTTGTACCTTTAGGGTGCTTTCCAGGCCTTAATTATGCTGTTATAAATCTCACTTAATTGAAAGCCCTGACTGGGACTCCAGGAGCAACCCAAGAAGTAAAGCCCTGTTTATTTTTAGAATCTCCCATTAGCTCAAGTAGTAATTTTTCTTGTCTGCCACATTTGCATTTCTGATGTGGATCTGTTAAGATGACCAACCTGAAAAGACATCCAGGGGCCACCCTGACCTTGTGAAAAGGCCACAGAGTGTTTTTCCTGGGGTGGCGATGTGATGGAACTGCTTAAAAGGGGTGGAAAAGGCAGCAGAGAACTTGGCTAAAAGGGAAGCCAGATGAATGATGTGCTTGTAACCTCAACCTATCCTGACAGTATAGTTTGGACAGTAAGATTTCTGCATTAAAATACCCTTTTCTACTTGCCTGCAGTGGTGTTCCCTCATACTCTGGTGGGTGCAGGACCCTCTGAGTTTCCTTTACAGAGGTCATTGACAAGCTCATTTCTAAGCAAGGGTCTTAGCGCCTCCCTTCTTTTCCTGTTATGTTTATAGAGGCAAAGCTTGCCCCCTATAAGCTGCTGTCCCCTGGGAAAGCCTGTGGCTAGAGCCTCAGCATGCCCACCTCCATCATTCTGCACGCTACTCCTTATTGTCATTATTATTATTATTGTTGTTAAATGGCCAGGTCTCACATAATTAAAAACTTTATAAAGGCTGAGCTTTGTCCTGCTTGTGCTGGTGATGGGATGCAAGCAGAAAATTCCTATGCAAATTTCACTGGACTTACTTGTGTCTTACAAAATTACTTTTCTTAAAAAAAATTTAGTCCTCCTGACTCATTTGCTGGCTAGCAGAATAGACTCCACGTTCTTTCCCGTGAAGTTTCTTAGGTTAGTTCAAGTCTAGCAGTGCAGGTACTAACTTGTTTCCACAGTTTCTCTCAGACGTAGTCTACGTCATATCTGATGCTCTTAACCACACCTGGAACTGGAAACAATGCAAGGCAACAAATCTAATGAGCTCCGTCTTCACAGTGCATCAGGGAAAAGTCTGTGAGGTTAGAAGAGGGGTATAGGCTGCTCCGCAGGGCCTGGGGCTCAGCTGGGAATTACGCAACTCCACTGTATCCATCCTCACGCTGTGGTTTTGGCCTGTGCACATAATTACCTGCCGGACTGGTATGTAAATCCCTATGGGGTACATACAGTGACATGTGCATGTGCAAAATAGCTGTGCAGCAGATGGTCTGAGGGGAATACAAGTCCTGGAAAACTCAGGCCAGGATTGTGTACAAAGAAAAGTTACCCAATCAGCAGGCCATAGTTTTTGACTAGTAATTCGTTCAGATCCCGGGTGCCCTTGGAAAATTACTTTATTTCAAGACTAATTTTTCCCTTGAGGATGAAGTTTTGGCTACACTTCTAAATGACCTCTACAGCTTAGGTATGTCAGGCACCCACACTGCTGCTAAACAGCAAAACCAGCAGTGCAGTGCTGTACACCAGGAGACAGGACCCTGAGCAGTCACAGAGCTCTGCTCTGTGGAGGAAGAGTGGAGCCCCCAGGGAAACGGCTCTTCAAAACGATAGGTTTGGGCACTGGAAGAAAATTGAGAAAAACCCCACTTACAAGCCCACTCTTAACCTCTCACTGCTTCCCCAACAGGGCTCCGAGGAGACCATTCGGGTGGTGTCAATGGACAAAGACTACCACGTGGAGTGCTATCACTGCGAGGTACGTGAGCACCAGGGGCTCTGAGGAGACTTGAATTCACATTGCCTGTGCAGGGTAGGACCCTCACTCCAAAAGTGGAAGGTTTTTCTAGGGCATCTGTCTTTTCTCCATGCTGAATAAGTATTGATTCTTTATTAGAAAACAGACAGGGATACTGCTGACTTCCACTTTTTGAGGAATAGTTTCTTTTTATGCAGAACATTTAAACATTTATTGTTACTTCGCTGTTACTTCGGAGAGGAGAGCTGAGATCGGTTGTGGCTCTGCATCTGGGAACGTGAGGAGGGAAACAGACTCTTTAATTTGGGTTCAATCCAGAAGTTCCCTTTTGCTGGAGTTTTGGTGCTCTGATATAACATGGAAATAGTTACATAGATCTTAACTGTGCTGCTTGTCTCGGCACCAGAGACAAAAATGCAGCAGTACTATCTTCCATGCACTTTTGCATAGAAGAGCTTTTACAAAGAGGCTTCCAACTGAAGCAGAAAATAACAGAATTCCTGCTTTTCTGTATCATCTCTTTCGTGTCCAGCCGCTTAACCTCTGGCTGGTTTACAGATCAGCGGACTCCCATTCTAAAACTGAAATCCACTGAGAACACGGGTTTTATCACTGCAGAAAAGGAATAGAGTTTTGGAGAGGGAAAAAGGTATGAACACTTCACACAGCTGTAGGGTATCTGAAATATTTAAAAATCAATTCCTCTTTATAATTTAACACTTACATAAAGGACAAAGTTACTAAATAACATAGTAACAGACAAAAAAACTACTTTGGCAGAAACTTTGATTAAAGCCGCCCTAAACTAACATTCTAGTTCTAAAGCTTAATTTAAAAATCATTTTTCATTCTTATTTCAGCCTTGTAAAATTTGAGGATTTTAAATTGAGCTATGAAAGCTGAAGAATCATTCCCTGTGTCCAATTAAAAAGTTTGCATTGTTTTTCAGTACTAAAATGACCTAAATAAACTACTTGTTCAATTTTTTTTTTCCCCTCCCTTTCTCATAAGCGTGCAGATACATACCCAGAATATCTGGTTTGCCAGGGCTGGTCACAGTAACAATTTTTAAATACCGAACATTAGATCCAAGCAGAAGACTGACATGACTTTTGAATGGCTTCAAAATCATAATGATGACATCTGAGAACTAGGATTGACTCTGTTGCAGTAAATAATAGTCAGCAGGCAGGATCACTGTTGGTTGTTTTTATCTCTGTTTCTTCTGTTCACCCATGTCGATCATGTAATTATGTACTGGTCCCTGAGGTACTAACTTATTTCCATGGAAGATGGACTATTGGCCTTGAAGTCCGTAATTATTTTTCTTTTAAATTCCAAATTAATTAGAGAAGATATAGCCCCGCTTCAGAAGTAGAACATGTCTCATCTGCCCCTCTTCCCCACTCCTCTCATTCTGTGTTCACACTCCTCCATTTCTTGCTTGCTGCCTTACTGCAGAATTAGCTCCTTCTCTGTTCTAACCTCTTCCAGGTTCTATGTGTCAGGATCAGTCCTTGGCATGTGCATCAATAAATATCAGATGAAGAAGAGACCAGGATGGGAAACAATGTGGGGGAAAAGTGTGCTGGATACTACTGTAGACTGTCCTGTTTGATTTTGGTGATGCCATTTTGCTTCATAGGAGATAGTCAAGGACCACCTACCAAAAAATTCTCGAGGTTGCTGGCTTTGGAGGCATGGGAGGGAGCTCTCAGTGTTCCACAGGATAGATCAATGTTGTTGTGAGATGACCTACCCGAATCGCTCACTAATCTGGGATATTTATGTTTCTTCTAGGACTGTGGCTTGCAGCTCAATGATGAGGAAGGCCATCGTTGTTACCCCTTAGAGGGCCACTTGCTCTGCCACGGCTGTCATATCAGGCGCCTTAATATTAAACTGCCATCACATCCACCTCCGAGCTATCCAATGCACGTCACGGAACTCTGAAAGACATTTCATAATTGAAAGAAGCCGTTTGAAAGAGAGACAAAAATCTAAAAATGACTTCGTGTTCCTTTAAAGATGAGATTCCAGTAATAACCATCTAAACCAGCTATTTATTTTTTAAATCAGAGGTGAGGGGTCCTTTTCCAATCTTGTACATATGCATTCTTTTATCTAGACATTTTCACTGAGACACCATCTACTTGAACAAATAAGTCAACGCTAAACTGTAACTCTAAATGGCAGCATTTCTAAAAACAATGGTACAAAGGGCTGTTCTGCACTCCTTACTCCGTTTCCTTCAGTGGAGATTTTGCCCAAGTGAGGAGTGTAGAATTACTTTCCAAAAGTTAGCACCTTATCATATTGCAGCAAGCATGATAAGATAAATGCTAGCATTTTAGCTAGTTTTGTTGAATTCTGGTCTTAGAGAATACAATCTCAATTATTATTTTTTTTAAAAAACTTAGATTCCCAGAAGCAGTGAATAGAAAGCAAACAAGTGGTTTTTAGCAAGGACAGTTTTCAGCATGGGTGAAATAATGGCATTCTGTGAAGAAGTGTAAGGCCAGCGTTCCATCCTACATGGTTCCAAAGACTATTTAGCTTGTTAAAGAAATATGGCAAGCATCTCACATAAAAAACACATTACAGAGGAATATATCCAAAAGATTGGCACATGCAGGGTCATAACAATTGAAGAAAGTTGCAGACCTCTGTAAGTAATGGCTGTGTACAAATGTAGCCATGGTTTCAAAATGCATTCATACCTACTTGATGATTTGGCACTTACTAAAGAATTCATCCTTTAAACCTGTTGTTTGTTTAACAGGGTTAGCAGCCCCTTTCTATGCAAAGCTACACTTATCTTTATACTACTTGTTTTATACAAGACTTATTTGTTACCAACTGCTTTATGATTGTATGTTGATACGTTATTAAAAAAAAAGAGGGGGACAGTGGTTTTTGTATTATCCTTTTCAGCTTTGTGTTCTTTTCTAGATATACTTTTGAACTGATTACAGTGATTGTCTTCATTGAAAAACAAAGTATGGTTTAGCAGAAGTAATAGAGAGTCAGACCATCGAAACATTGGTATTTTATAACAAGTATTAGATGTACATAGAATGTACACACTTTCATATTTGCATAAGCTTTTACAGTAACCTCAGAGCTCTGGGGAAATATGTGTCTTCCATATAGGAAGTTAGATGAATCTTTTTTATGGTTTGTTTTCTACCATGTGTTGATGATTTACATGCAAATCACACATCTGTATGTTTAAAAAATTCCTTGCATTCTCATGAGAATTGATCCAGCCTTCCTGAATTTATATTTTAAATAAATCCATCATTGCTGTCTTTAACTGTATCCAAAATTACAATACTATAAAACTCCTCTGCTCTAGAGGAAGTAAAAATACCAGACCAGATTTTCTGCATGTGTAAATTGGGACATTTCCATGCCAGTACTCAACACATCAAAGATCTGAGAGATCCATTCGGAAACGATCCCATGTTAAATTCAGCATGCAGGCTGATGAAATTACTTATTTGGCAACACCATTACAGTTTAGTTTCTTATGCTCCATTGACTTTTTGAAAGCCATTTGTAGTGCTCTTCCAAAGTACAAAGAGCAGCCAATGGACACTAATTCCTAAGTGGAATAATTAACTCCCTTAACAGAACTTTTTGATAGTCTGGAATTTCCTTATGGGGGAAAGAAGGGGGAGCAGGAAAAATTCCTGTGAACCATTTTTTTTTTCTTTTAGTAAAGGAACAAAAGGTATGTTTCTGAACTTCTGCCAAACTTCCGTGGGCCTAGATTAACCTGTCCTACTGAATGCTTCTTGGCAAGTCTGATGCTTCTTTAAAAAGTCATTTTATAATTAATACATATCAGTTTGTAATTAACACATTTAATGTGATAGCCATGGTTTGAAGGAATTACAGTGCAACTAGTGCCCCATTTCTACAGCGTGACCTAAGAGGTCTGACCTGCAAAAAGAAAGGACGCTGGGTTCATGTAGACTTTTTCTGCATTTGCAAACATTACCTCTGTGTCCAGAGTCACCAACCCAGCCTCAGAAGACAGTGGAAGTACACATGCTTCTCATCCAAACAGCAAATACTAGAAAAGAGAGGGAAAAAAAAATTGTCTTAAATTGGATTGTATGACTAGGTCATTTTGCTAGAACCATAGAAGATACCAGAGCTTCAGGATAAACTTTTCACATCAGCTGCAGCATATTAATTTTTTCATTTAAGGAAGCTGCTTTGGACTACATTTAGCTTTAAGACATTTTTACTTGCTTTTCTTTACAATATGTATTAAGGAACCCGAATTAAGAAAATGATCCTTAAAATACACAGAGAAGGTTTGAGTCTATCCCTGGGAGCATGTCATCCCCTAACAGTACTCACTGTACTGGGGGCAAAAAAAAAAAAAAAAAAACCAAAAAAAAAAAAAACAAAGAAAAACCCAACCCACAAACTTTGCTCTATCAATACAGAAGCAAAAAATCCTTCAAAAATCCCAGTGGCCAGAGATGGAGGTGACTTACTCTGGCATTCAGCCCAGTCTTCTGCCAGTACCTCCCTTAGCACTTTGCCACCTTCTCTGCCAACTTTAAGTTTCAGCTCCTACATGCTTTTCAAGGGACAGCACACTAACATGTACATACCATACCTTTTCCTCTCTCTCTTTTGAAAGCAATCGTACTGTACAACAGAATAATATTTAATTTCATTTCACATGTTAATTTGTCAGTCTCTTGTAGTTCTACTCAGTTCCAATGTGTTAAGTATCAGCCTGGTAAAAAGTATCAAAAGGTAATATTTCAATGATGACTAAACAGTGTTTAAAACCAGAAAGCAGCAGTTGTTGTTCCAGTATTTTCTATAGACAGGTGCATTCCATAGCTGTATAATGAAGTACAGCCTTGCTTTTCCATCATGTAGGATCAAAACTGGAGCTTGAGTGAAATTTGCCAGTTTTGTTGGTTTGGGGTTTTTTTTTCAATCAAAGAGAAAAATAAAAGTGAATCTAAAATAATGATGTGCTGTACTCTTTAGTGCTAGTGACAGTTTCTGCACATTTTACCCTCTGTCTGGGAGAATTACATAAATGAGAAAGCTTCTTTTAATGATTTTCTTAAGGTATATTCTTCTGTTAAATCAGTTCAACACAGACATATTCTAGAGTTCATTTTATGATGTGATTGTTCTTCAGAAGCCTTTGCTGTACTTTCAGATTATTTCCATAAAGTTAAAACAGTAACAACTTGTTCTCATTTGCATCAGGACCTACACCTTTCCATTTTTGTAAGGAATCTTCCAAAGTCCCTACAGCACAAAGCTATCGTAGGCAATTTGGAGTCCCTCGTGCACTGGAGGACATGTTCCAAAGAAAGGACCAAAATAATAATTTGAAAACAAAACAAAAGAACACACTCGGATAACTGAGCTTTCAAAGAGGGTTTGTTTGGGTTTCTTTCCTTTCCCTTTCACTTGTGTGCACGTGTGTGTGTGTGTATATATTTTGTAAGGTGGAGCTTCAAAAGGAAAACATGGTTAGAGGAGCTCTTTAAGACCAGAAATTCCAGAGTAGTTAAGTAAACCAAAGCTCTAAAGGAGACAAAAGCTGCTTTCTTGTGTTTCAAGAGAAGTTTAAAAGTTTGTGATTCATCCTGTAACTAATGCCGTTAACTAGAGTATATAATTTGACTTAAATTAAGTTTTCATTTGAGAAATATTTTCATTTTCTTTAAAAGAATATAGTTTTCTTCCAAGAACTTGGACCAACATTGATTTTTATTTTGTAGGAAATATATAAATTCCCAGTTTGTATATCATGTAACTAGTTTACATGCATAAAATATACATTAGTTTAACTATTTTTGTATATATATCCTTGTAAAACCTTTCAATGTGCTTCTGTCTTTTAGTCTTTAGAATTACTTGTGGTTTTGTGTTTCAGTGTTTGATTCCCTTGATTGTTGAAGAAAAGAATTGGGAAATGTAGATTTATTTATCTAAAGAAGAAGCTACTTGCTATCATCCTAAGTTATTTAATATTAAATAAGTCGGAAGTTTCATTTAACCTTAGATGCTATAATCTGCTTTTTTCAATAAAGACATTTTGTAGTTATGTTTGATTTTGTAGTTTGTTGTATATACTTATTTTTTTTAATCTAGGTGGGCACTAAAACAATTTTCAGCAGACCCTTGTATTGCCTACAGAAATGCCTAACTGATATTAATTGATTGCAGCTGCATTCATGAAAGATTTTGGTCATCCAGTGCAAGTGTTACTAATTAAGGTCTAAAATATGCCTACAGCTAATGTTTTACAGCTGCACTTAGAAAAGAATTTAGCCACTCTGGCGATTTTTAATTAAGCTGTAACCAGTCTGGCTAGTTCACGTGTAGGACAGTCAGTATTGAGGAACATTCAGACTCCCAGTATTGTTTGGAGTGTTCCAGAAGAGAAGTACTTGCCTGGGCTATAACTTGCACAGCTTTAAGCACTCGGACCTTGGTCTGGGGAATTGTCTCAATTTTCTTGCTGTGTCACAGTAATTTAGAAACCACGGCCAGAGCTCTGATAGGATTGAGAAGATGCTTTTTTTAATATATTTTTTACCTTTCTGAAGCTCTTTGCCACTCCTTCGTCTCCAGCTTCATGGCACGGGTGGGAGCTTGGTCACGTTTACCTTCAGCTCACAGTGGTCAGCACTGGTATCTCATCTCCAGCTGTGGCCTAAAGTGAAAGTGGATGCCTAGGGAAAGCATACAAGAACCAGTTTCTTCCTGGTTTCCTCATATTCAGTGGGTTTCCTTCCCATTAAGCTGGTCAGTCTGCCAGCCTTGTGGCTGCTCTTTCCTCCCGTGACTCACAGAAGCCAAATATCCAGGAGCTGCTACTGCAAGTGTGATGCCACCCTCTCCTCAAAGAGGCTGCTCTGCAGCTTTGCCACCCTGACTTTGCAAAGTACAAACGTCTTCACATTTGGAAATTAAACTTACTGGTGGTTTTCACACAATGGCTATATTTTGGCTAATTTTTCTTTTGCACAGTCTGAATGGAAAGAGTTACAAATGCCACAATCGTTTTAGGGACACAGTCTGCACTTCTGTGCTTTGAAACAGATGTACCATGCTTCTATAGGGCCTTCACATACATGCTATTTTCTCATGTACGTAATATTTTTAAATTCATTCATTCAAAAAAGAAATCGTTCAAACTCATGCCCTCCTGGAAGAAATAGAGGAGGGGAAGCACAAAGACTGACCAACTCAAAGCCTTTTAACAGTGCCTCACCATGTGGGTGACACAAATGTAGTCAGTAAAGTCCAGGACACATTCTTAATGCAGCAAGAATTTATACCAACCCATAAGTGGCCTGGCTGAAAAGAACAGAGTACTTACTTAATATTAACTCTCCTTGCAGGAAACACATACTGCAAACTGAACACACATCCACTGCAGGAAGGTTGTGAGTCAGGACCCAGCTCCCACAGGGGAGCACCACAGTAGTCCAGAGTGTCGTAGGCCTCCCTGGCACGGCATCATGAGCCATGGAACAGTGTGTAGCTGGAAGCCGCTGCATGATGCACGGTTGCTAAATCTGGCATGCAGAGTATTTGGGAGGTCTTTGCTAGCCCGGCTCTTCACCTTACCAGCCATCCCTAGGTCTGTGCCCTTCACCTTGCAGCTACTGAGTAGAACAAGGAATTTTCCAAGTCATCATCCAGCTGAACGAGGGCCACTTAGCCAGTGCTGGGACCCGTGACCAATACAAGGACTAGGCTGATGAATAACATTCCTGTTACTCAGTTTTTAGTCCCTCTAGTTCATGGACTCACAGAGTAAGTGAACTTGGACAAGGCTTCAGGAGGGCATCTGGTGCAACATCCCACCACCAAGACACACGCTCAAAGCAAAACATCCATGTATATATAGTGTCATATATATGTAATACCTTAAATATTCCCTTAGGTGTGTCATTTGGGAAGTTGGAATTGCAGTCTCATTCCTACTGTGCTACTACAGCATTTCTTATCGACCCATTCCGACAGGTAGTAAAAAAGCTGCTCAGTAATCACATTTGGCCTTGCAGCTTTCTTTGCAAGCCACCAGCTAGCCAGATCACTGATGTCCATGCCTTTAACTTCACACCAGCTAAGAGAGAAGAACGTGGCAGAGGTAAAAAATGTAGAAAGGCAAAAATCAAGGCCCTGCTGAAAACAAGCAAACAACTTTGGATCAAGTATGAGCACTGCAATTCACTGCAGTTTGCAAACGTTTTGGGTTGACATGGCTTTTTGCAAAGGCAATACCTGTGTTAAGGTTTATTTGTTTGTTGGTTTGTTTTTCTAAAACATCCTCATTTCAATCACTGATTTATTTACATTAAACATTGGAATGTGGCAGAGGCACCTTTAATTGTGAAATCCATTTAAAAGCAAAGGACAGTAGCCTGCAATCACAGCCACTCTCCCATCCATGAACTCAGCCCTCATTACTCTGAACATGGTTTAGGGCAGCAGCAACCTGCAGGTTTCTTCCTGCTTGCTGCCCCACTTGCATGTCTATGATTTCATGCAGCCTTAAGAAACACAGAACTTAGCTGACTTTGCCAAGACTATGATCCCACTTGGTGCTGCAACCTCATGCTTGGGGTTAACTTATAGAGAAGAAACTTTGAATGAGAAACTACCAAGCAACGTCTGGAAATAGTGAGAGATATAATAATAATAATAGAGAGCTGCTGGATGTTGAGCAGGACACATCAGTTTTCTCTGCATGCCTAAGCTGGACATGAAAGTATCACCCATTAAGCAGAGCGCATTGATTTCTGGAATACATTGCAGGTCATCCTCCAGTCGCCACTGTTGGGCCCATCACTAGCTGAATTAACATATTTTAGAAGCTATGGAGATAACCACATTTTTTATATATATATAATGCTAGAAAACCAAAAATACTTTCTTCCTGTTGAAAATTCACTTAAGACCCTATCCTAATGCTCGAGGCAGTTCTCACCATCTCTTCACTTAACACTCAGACAGCAAAAATAACTTGCCATGTTGTATAAGAGCACATAATAAGAACTGCATTTCTGCTGTACCTGCATTTTCCCTGTGCTGTCAGCTTCTGTCCCATCAGAAGAAAATACACTGCATTACACAGCACAAGTCACTGTGCTCACACAGAGTACACAAGTATAAACTGCAAAAAGTAAAAACATGCAGAGAACTGGTTTGCCAGAAATATCCAGCAACACATTTAAGAGCAAATTCTTGAAAGTTTGTGACACAGCTGAAAAAAAAATGCACAACCCCCCACATTTGTATGTATATGTCTGGGAAGTCTGACGTCACCTCAAGGAACAAGTAATGCACTGGTTAGTTACAGTAATTCAAGTGGTTAAACGGACTATCCAAAGAAACCCTGTTCATTAAAAATTTGGCACATTTAAACTATGGCAAGAATGTCAAAGCCAACTGATCAGTTAATTACTGGCTGCCCTGGTGAGGCAAAGTAAAGCCAGAGGCACCTCCGTGCTCCCAGGCACAGTAAGGAAACAGTGACAAGGTAGTTTCCAACTGGTCTAAACGGGTCTTGCACCACAAAAACGAAGGAAGCTGTACTGGTTCATGCCAAGCGAGAGTGTCTCATGCCCTCTGTAAGACAGGGCATTAGGACAGGAAAGAAAATTATTGTATCAAGTTGTGATTTTACCACCTAAATCCTGCAGCTGGAAGCTTCACAAATCAAAAAGGGCAAGCTTACCAGAAGCGAAGTAAAGCAGCAATAAATTCTCTCTGTGAAGGTCAGTTACTGTGTGACCCTAGAGTCATGTAAGTGCCTTTACCTGAAGTTTGTAAAAGTCGCAAGCTTGCTCTTATATACAGCACATTTTCCAAACTCCAGATCAAAACCATATTTTTTTAAAAGCCAGAAAACTGATTTTAAAAATGAATAAATTTACTGCCAGTTAATATGTAATTGGCCAATTATTTTCCAGAAATTGCATCAGAATGGGGAAAAGATAATAAAAAAGTCAATATGGAAGCGTCTATGAATGCCTCTGAAATGGGGCAGAAGTCCTTAGAAGAACCTGCTGTTGCCTCTTGAAAATTGAATCATAAGGAAGGTGGAGCAAAGCGAAGTTTTCTTTAAACATTTTATTTTATTCTGCAACAGACGGCAGAAAATTTGCTAAACCAATGGCTCTGGCAGCTGCCAATGCTTTGATAAAGCATGCTGGATTTCATGATATAATTTAACTTTGATTTGATTTTTTTTTTCATGAATTGTAACATCTTCAAAGTTGAAATCTTTTTCTTTGCTGATGAGCCAAAAGATAATATGAAGCTAGGCACCTACAGCACTGCAGTAAGTAATTTCCATATCACCTCTCCCAAAAAACTTTAGGGCTTTATTTGCAGCCCAGGTCTACGAACTAGGAATTCACTTGCAGGCTTAGCAGACACAGCTCGGGACTGCAAAGCAGGAGGTACCAAAGACTGCTGTTTTCTTTGACCTAGATCTTCAATTCCAGCCTTGTGTTTGAACACACAGCCCAAAAGAAGGCAGCACTTGAGAGAGAACATTGTAGCGACTCAGCAATGCTTCCATATTAAAGAGAAGGGAAGAGGTGAGCAGGACTGTGTAACATGCCAGCTGCCATCCCTGTTTGCAGGGGGAACAGCAAAGCGAGCCAGCTCTTGCTGCTGTGCAAAAGCAATCTCTTGATGCTTCATCCAAAATCTCTTCAGTTCCGCTCTCACTGCACATGGTCCTTTGCATCTGCTCATGGAAATGGAAAAGGTTTTGTTTGTCCTAACAACCTCCCACCTCAAAAAAGCCCCAGATCAACATACATGAACTTACTGTCTTATACTGTACACAATATATAAAGTAATGCATCCACATGTAAAGGCGTAACTGGACTGAAAGGCTGTTTTGTGCACAGATCTCCTTGCAGAGGCAACCTGGCCACGTTAGAGTATTTTAAATGTATGCCAACATTATTCTTTGGGGGGGGGTGATAACAACACTTGCGTGTACATAAGCACTGTCTGGCAGTGTACGTTACTCCTCACTCCTTCTCCAGCTGAACTTTACTAAATATCCTATTTACCCGGGAGGAAACCGTCCCTGAGTTGCAGATATGCACTCAAGGACTGGCAGCGGGGGGAGCAGGAAAGGGACCAGTGAGCTCTGCCCAGTGCAGCTGCCGCAGGGCTCGGGCCGGGGCCAGGCTACAGCAAAAGTCAGGGATTGAACTCCTGTGCTGCTCTGGGTGACCCTTTATAGACAATGTCCTGCAGCCTGCCTTTAGAGCACATGGGAATGTCACCTGAGGACTTTTTCCAGTGGAAATATCAAAGTTATTGCAAAACACACCCCTGAGGAGCGCACTCCATACTCCCCAGCACTTCGAGTTGCCAGCTCAGGCAGGGACACTGGTGTGCACAGGGGAGCCAATTGCCAAGCAAGCATTAGAAAGCCAAGAGCAGCACCCCTGGTCCTTCTCCTCCTATTCCAAAATGACTGCTTAAAGCTGGGGGCCAGCACAAAAACTGCATCACACCCCCCACGCTGTGTTTACACAGGCCTGACAACACCTCTGCCACGTTGCTTGCCTGGAGATCAGTAATTATTGTCTGGGAGGCCATGGAGGAAACCCTCCTCTCACATCTGCTGCTGTGAATTGCAGGGAACTCCACCAAGTTCCCCCACAGTAAGTCCAGGTTTAGATGTGCAACTACCTCACGTTTTGGTTCGGGTTTTTTCGAGGTGTTTTTTAGTAGTAGAAGCTTCTGGAAGTCAGTAAAAATAAGTTTGTTTGGGTTTTTAAGCTTAATCCAAATACATTTGTGTTGTCTTTCAAGATGGCACTTCCCCCTTGTCACGTCAACAGATTTTTCAGTCATTAAGAATGCTCTGCGTGCACAGAAATATCTTGGGTTATTTTTCCCATAATCAAAAGAAAACAAATCCCAGAGCAGCCCTGGCAGGCCACTTCCGGCCAGCACTGCTGCCCCCCCAGAGACCCATCATGCTCGGCTGCTGACTTCAGAGGGCAAACAAGAAAGTTTGCTTTCAATATAAAATTAGACACTGAAACAAACGAAATTCTTTTTTCTCCTCACCCCACAAAAAAAATCTCTATACTCTTGCCCAACTACTTTAAACCTCTATATTCTTGCCCGACTACTTTTGCATTAAACATATTCCAAGACAGGAACTTAGATGGATATGAGTGGCTTGGATTGTTTAAGCCAGCATTTATGTTCCCTCCCCATTCCCCTCCTGCTGTCAGTACCATCCGATATATTCCTGGCCGGTGCTGGAAGCTCGCATCACACCACAGTCACTTGTAAGCATCTGTGATACAGCTAAAACCACGTTACCAGAAAGCCCGCTGCTATTGCTTGCTTGTCCTCACGTGCTTTCTCCTGCAAGACCCTTCCTGATTGTAGAGGATTGGTATTTAGAAGGAACTACAAAGTTATTTACCTCATTATCCTCCTTTAAATCCCTCCCTAATACCCTCATCTGCTGTGAGATCTAAATGAATTTTGCAAATTAGAGCTGGTAACACGCTATGGTTACCACCTGCACCCATCTATCTCATCTTAAATCTGGACAGTAAGTTTCCGAGTGCAAAAAGTTATTTCTTAATTACAACAAAGATATTCTTGCAACTATAGAACTACAGGTTTATGAGTAAACACCAACAAATCTTTCAGTATTGCCAAAATCTTCTTGTCCTAAGGTAATGGAAGTTCTGCTATACAATGTATTTCTACGTCTAGCACTGAAAGCTGTTCTTATTTAAAAAAATAAGATCACAGCCAACCTGAGCAGTACCATTCATGCAGGGGGTTTATATTGCTAAGTATAAATTAAAGAGACTTCCTAAGCAGTTCACAGCAATTTACCCAATTAGTCTTTTGCTTTCCCCATCCATTATAGATAACATTAGCAAGAAAATTGCTGGCCACTATCTAGAATTGTTGACAAAAGCTTCTGGAATGCTTTGCATTCTTGTGATGAGGACTTTAGCAGCAGACCACTGTTGGCACTTTTAGCCTTGGGTCTACAATGTCAGATGGGTCACCGCAGCATCTCCTTTTCCCATCTGATAAACTGTGCAAAAACCTGGGCACAAACACTTCTGCGTGTTACTCTCACATCCCGGGGATCTTCATTCAAGATCATTCAGAGAAAGCAAGCATGAAACAAGGCTACAAAGTGACCTCATTAAAATATTTAAGCAGCGTTACAAAAAACATCTGGGGGCCTAAAAAAGCCCTTTTGCTATCCACATAGAGTACCCAGCACAATGGAGACCTAATGTGCCCCTAGACTTTATGGTTTAATAAACATTTTCATTCTAGTAGATCTGCTAATTCATTAGATGTCCCAGTACTTGCATTTATAGCAGCTTTGAGCACCCCAAGATCTTTAATCCTCAGCCAAGCCTCTTCCCTTAAAATACACATCATCACACTGGATGTGCCACCACAAGAATGCAAAATGTTCTGTGCCATTGTGTTTTTCAGTGCAGAGCTCCACGAACTACACTCCAGAGAGCTCTGGAAAAGGGAATTGCAGTAGCTCTAAACACTATGAAATATTCAGCAGGTGAAGCTCGAGCACATAAAGGATCCTAATTGTGAAAGGTGCTTTCACTGCAAAGAAACAATCAGAGGCATCACTGAGTATCACCAAACCCTCACTGCATCAGGATTTATGCTTGTAGAACTGCACAAGCTGCTACCCTAGGATTTTATATTCCCTTTTAAGCCGAGACCCAGTTCTTGGTTTTGTTCTTTGCTAATGAGAGGGGTGTCCAGGACAGGGAAATGCAGAGACTAGATCACGACTGAGAACAAAGCAAGGAAAGCAGATAGTACTGCGTGGGGAAGGAAACCAGCTGCCTTCTTTTCATTTAGAGGCATTTTGCTTCTAAGGGCTGGGCATCATGAAAAAAACACAAATCAAGAATGTCTCCTGAGGTGGTTCTTTGGCCTTGGCAAAGCCATTTGGCCTGCAGGGAGGCACAGTCAGGTCTTGAGGCAACTTAATTCTTTCCAAGCTTGGTCCATCAGCAAGTCCTTCAGCAAAGCCTAGCACAGCTAGGGCAGCTGAGGATCACCAGAAGTCAGGAACTTACCAATCACCCTGTGTCACCTCATGATGTGGACACCTTCCACCTAACCATCCTCGTGTCCCATGTGGAGCACCAAATGGCCTCCAAGCAGCATGAGCATTTGGAAAGATCAGGACCACATATCACAAACATTGACTTGCCCTTTAACACTCAAATTCAAGCTTCTAAACAAAGAGCAGCAGCAGCACCACCAGCTAACTGGAGCAATCGCAGTCCAGTCACCAGAGTCACTTCTGAGGTGAGCTCCACATCTACCTGGGCTCCACAGAGCTGAAGATGTCTGCAGCCAGTGACAAGCTAATAAAAATAAAATGCCTTTAATCTTGGATTTTCTAACTTTAAAAAAATCATACTGAAGAGGAGGTCTGAAAAAGCAGAATCTTTTCCATTTGAAAGCGGCCCATTCCCCAACTTTTTAAAACATTTGTGTACAGGATGCTGCAGAACTCCGTACAGCCACCTAGCGTCGGAAAAAAAATCACTTCCCCACTTCTGTGACTCCTCTGCAGTCCCATAAGTGTATCTGAGCCTGTGTCCAGCAAGGAGGAACAAAAGCCAAGTCTCTGCAAAAGTCAAGACTGTGCACTTTCAGTCATGGGCAGCAGTAAGTCTGAGAACAAAACAGCCGATGAACTGTGCACACAGGAAACATGCTTTTACCCTGATAAAGACAACAGACATCCCACAAAAGACATGGCTACTGACTGTGGATTCTCCACTGGTTGCCATCTGTGGCATCTCTCCTCTGTGCTGCTGGGCTAAACTGAGCAGCAAGTAGATCTGCTTCTTTTTAAGGGTACTGGAGCTGCCGACCCCACTGCCCGTCCTCCCAGCTCTGGCTCTGCAAACATGTTGCTCTCTCCTTTCCCTATCAGGGAGCTGCCAAGATTTGCTTCAGTCAAACCCTTCTCATTTCTCAGCAAGTCCTGGCCATCACAGGACCGAGACTGCCTTTCGTCGTACCTAAGTGTAGCTATAAAAGCGTGGCATGCTCCTTCCGGGACACTCGCTCCCCTGTTCACACCTCTCCTCCCATGTGGTGGCACAGTCAGCCATGCAGCTGTGCAGTGGAGATCAGGGAACCAAACTGGTTTAAAACTAGTCCAGCAAAGAAAGAAAGAAAAGAAAGGTCTGCATTCAGCCAGATCAATTACCTGGTTCCTGTTCATCACAGAAGTGAACAGATGCTTGTGCCAGCAGGAGAACAGGGCAGCACCAGTGCAAGGTGCTGGCCTGATGTATTCAGCAAACTACAGCCCAAATCATCATCTCTGCCCCCACCACAGCCAGAAGCAGCCAACAAGAGTCTGGAATATGCCTGCGATGCCTCCATTAGGGCATAAACCTGGTTAAAAGCACATAAGCTACTTAATACCTTTCTTTAAAGGCATTATTTTTCTGTAGCTTGTAGACTCATTGCCTGGAGGACAGCAGAGCTAACCTCGCTCAGGAAGCATACTGTTTGGATGTCATTTTGGAATATCCAACTTTATCAGGGTTTTTCCCTTAGAATTCAGAAATATTTTGCATGCAGCTAACTAACCAGGTTTTAGAGGGATACAGTTCCTTGTTCTCTTGCTTATAAGGGAAACTTGAAACAAATTAAAATTATTCTGGCCTCGTACTAAAGGTCAGCGTTGTGGGGAAAGATGACTTGTTTGGAATTCAGTCAGGAAGTTTAACACAAATAATCCAGCTGAAGTTCTGTGAGAACAAGTTCCAGCCAAAAAAAAAAAATAAATAAATGTGCTGATAGAACTAATTTCAGTACTAAATCTCTCCTTTCCAAGCATTTTTTCCACTGATAAACTCATAGGCTTTTAAAGCTGCCATATGAACAACTATTTAGCTGAGTACCTTCCCGCATAAAATCAGGCTATTTATTATCAAGAGACTTTAGCAGAAAAGAGCAGGGGAAGGAACAAAAGGTATTGTTGTAAACTGCTGTCAGGATGGACTGCACCATACGGAGTGTCACCATTACTTGTTGTGAAGCATCGAGGTGCCTCAAAACTATTTTGGCAAAATGCTCATGCTGTAAAAAGGGAGAGCAGCTGATAAAACCTAACAGTTCATTTGCAAATAACTAATTCTTTGTTAGTAAAGAAATGCCTTGCAGTTGTACAGATGCCGTCTCTATCTGTAAAGCAACATTTGCCTCTCAGGCTACACCGTGAATTACATTTGGAAGTGCTCACGACACAGAAAGCCGGGAAAGACTTTAAGATATTACATTCCCAGTAGAAACAGCTACTAAAAAATAAAATACTAGAATTAGTAGTAACTAAGAAGTAGATGCTCTGCCTTCATTTCACTGCCAGCCTTGAAAGGATGGCTTTAAAAACAATTAGAGAGAAAACATTTATGTTTTACAGAACATGTATGTGTTTGTGTGTATGTAAACACCTATTGTGCTGGGTTTGGCTGGGATAGAATTAATTTTCTTTGTATACATGTGTTTTTTAATAGAGTCCATAGGGAGACAATAGGTCAGGAGATGCCTCCCAAAATTCTGAATATGAGAAGAATGTGAGTTGTTGATTCCTCACAGGTTTATACCTCTGTGGTTAATCTGACTGAGGCCAGTAGAGTTATAAAAGCATCTGTACCCACAGATTTAAATCCAGACTCAGCCAGTCTGGTCTTGTTTTCCCATCTGACCAAAAGCTGTTACAAGAAATAAGCCATTCAATCTCCTCTCATCATTACAGAGCATTCAGTTCCATCTGTAAGTGGCTGCTCACATCAACCAAGTTGTACTTGGGACTAGAGAAACAACCTGCACTCTTCCTGTAACAGTCAAATAATACAGCAAGTAGGGAGTGCCGTTAATCGATTAAGAAGCCTGTGTAGTTCTTAAAAGAATTTCAGTGCATTTCCAGAGCTGCTGAGCTAGAATAATAATCAATTAACTTTGAAAATTCACTACAAAGTTTTAAATTCGGTTTCTATACCTGAATCTAACAGGACAACCTGTAAAATACAAGCAATAAAAAACCTTTATGGACAAACCTTTTGACAATTTTACAGAAAGAGTTGCTGTGGCCTACATTTCATCTGCAAACATTCACTTTATGAACACTGATGCAGTGGTTTTTGCACAATTCAACACTCAAGTCTTTCCAAAGATGTTTCTGGTGTGTTTCCTGCATGCCCAGTTTCATCTCGTCTGATCCTGCACGATCGTGACTCGCTGCTGCCCTCTTTATTCCAGCATAGGCTCCAATGCATGATAAATACAGCAGCACCAGGAACCTTTCTCCCACTCAGTGACTCAGTCTCCATTACCTGAGTATTTGTCTTCTCCTCAGCAAAAATGATCTAGAGAAAGTTACACTTAATTCAGAAAAAAAATATAACTGTAGTCCAGGGGGTGGGAAACACAACAAAAGCCACAACCGTCTCAGTGAGTGCTTCCTTCCAACGTGCTGTTTTGCCACCCAAGGCGTTGTAATCGCACCATTAAAATGGGGCTGTTTCTTTTCAGCTCTAAAAAGCAGAAGCAAATGGATAACATATCTGTAGCCTCCTTCTTTCTGTCTGTCTCTGGTAGGCAGGTGCAGACTCAAGCATAGTTCACAAAATGAATTCAGATGTGGCCAATTTGTAAATTCCCAGGCAGCTATCTGGAGAAAGCTTACTGCTGCCAAAAATGTGCACTTTGGAACATCACTGAATGTCTTCCGGGTTTACAGTAATGGTTTCCCTTCATTCAGTTCCTCAAGAGAAAGGATCAGAAAGACATCAGAGAAATACTGAACGTTTCGGTGCTTAAATAAAAGTGCTGGCACCGGTGCTTTCACTCCAGCTGGTTGACGAGGAGAGACACCTATGAGTGCTTGCCTAGGGCAGTTGTAGCATTTTCCTTATGTATTTTGAACAGTTATTTCAGTGAGACCCCCCCAAATCTCAATTTCCTACACAAGGTTACATAATAAAGTATAACCACAAACAATCCAGCTTTCCTTTAAATAGCAGTGACATTTCAAAAATGGCTTTTGGAAGGTTAGTTTTCCTGTATCATGCAAAGCACCAGCTTTTTATTAGTGATACAGAAATATAAATTTAATTACCGGTCAACTTATTTCTTTTGCCAGTTGACTTGCTTTGTGTGCTGTTTTCCATTTCTCTTGTTTCTTAAACGAGCAGAAATGAAAGAATTCACTGAAATATCATTCTTAATGCCAAAAGTGTTCCTTTTGGTCAAATTCAAAACACTTCCTACAACTCTATCCTTCAATTGTAATAAAGAATCAGGCAGTCTATTATTTATTCTGTTTCATGATTTAGTCTCTACAACGTACTGAAAAATAAGAAACAGCAATGCTAACCCAAAGAGTAAAATCCATCCCAAATCTTCATTTATATATGTTACGCCTGCAAAGCAGGCATGACTGTCAAACAGCAGCAATCCCCTTTTTAAGCTCTGAAGGGAGAAAAGTTTTTCCAACAAACCTGTTAAATTTCAGCCAAAATTAATAATATGAATACTTGCATGCTTTCTTGCTCTTTGCTTATGTAAAAGATCCACGAAACAGAGAAATGTGTTATCAGAGGTGCCTTAAATGGTACCTTACTGCTGCAAGACAATGATAGTGAACCAGATGCAGCAGAGTATTTTGGGTTTCCCTTCAAACCTCTTTCTCCAGAAAAGGATATCACATAGAGTCCTAGAGTATCAGCTTAACTTTAAGCCTATGAATCGTCTCGCAACAACCAAAACAACCACCATTTCCAAGCACTACAGCCTGACAGTCATCCTCAGGCAGCAGAGGGGTTGGAAAGGTGATGGCACTCAGAAACTGCAGTCAGCAGGCTTGGGGTTTTCCATTTGTAACTCGTTACACCTAAAAGACAGTCCCACAGAAGAATACAGTAATGTGAAACAAGTGGAGTCCTGAATTAATGCATGAATACTTCTTTCACGATTCCCTCTGTATTTCTCAAACTTTCCTTATTCAGTGAACAAGGGTAAAGCTCGCAGAACAACTGGCAGTGAGCATCCCTGTGCAGCAGCACCAGCACCCTCCCACTACTGCTGCCTCCAGTTAACAACGTGACAGCAGTGACACACAACAGCTGCCCCCCCCCAACTTACTTTCATGGGCCCTCGAGCACGCACCATCCATGGCTCCCTGCACAATGTCACATCTACCCTTCATGCTGCATAGAGCTGTTAAAAGTCTCCAGAGCAGCAGCGGTGGCATGTGAGGGGGAAATAGTAAACCATCATACCTCCATATTACTTTTGCAGCCTTGCGGGTATTTTTTTGCCCTGTTTTCAGATCTTAGAAGGCTTGTTTAGATCAGAAGGTCTGTTTTCCTGTGGCTTTGCTGAATTATTGACAAAGCCGCTCTGTGGTTGTGAATGCTTCATAGGGCTTGTGAGGAGTAGTAGATAAAAAAACAGCAAAGAAAAGCCTAAGAAATACTGCCCTCCCCCATTATTTTTTTTGCTGTAGCCTCAAGCTCCAAAACAATGCAAGGCAGAGAAAAGGAATTCAAATATACACATAGAGGTCCATATAACTACAGCATAAATGCTTGAAAATGTAACCCATGAGAATACTGACTGCAGACTCAAGAAGTCAGTTGCATGTGGAAAGACTTCAGTTGCTAAGTTAGACTCCAGATGAGGTTTTAAGAGCTTCAAGAATTTGTGCTCAGGTGCCTGCCTACTTTAGTTTCTAGATATTTTGGTCATTACCACCCTGAAACACACACTTGAGCCAAATCAGCCAGCACTGTGTTAGCCATAGATACATTTCTGCAAGAGAGATGGACCAAGATAACCTATGACGGATGCATGATGCTAAGAAGGCTTGCTTGCACCTCTCCTAGCACATCTGACTGTCCTTGGGAGGAGCTCAGCCCTCCCCCCATGCCACACCAGTGCTAAATACCGACCGCCAAATGAGCCAGCTGTTGCTTGCATACCTGACTTCTCCTGAAGTTGCCTACTGTGACTTTTTGGAAATGAGACATTTCCAAATTTCTGCTAATCCAGCAGAACACTCTGATTATATCCTGGAGAAGTCTCCCACAGCTTCCACTTGGTTGTCACTAAGAACACAGGTACAGACTGTATGTGCACATCATGGTTTAATGTGCAGCAATCATTGATGTGCCCCTATCACAAGATAACTCAGTCCCAAGATAACTCAAAGATTTCTTGGAACTCAGGCAGAAATAACGCTGTCATGTCTGTAGACTTACCCAGGTAACACTAAACACATACCTCTCACAAACACAGCTAACCACAGGTAATTTAGTGCTATCATCAGGAGAGAATTGACTCTCTCAGATACAGCATCATTTGTTATTACAATAGCATGCATCATAAGAAGCTGAATAGGCAAACAGTCTGCAACCATGATCACGTAGGTACACCAAGGAAGAGAATGTATGAACAATATTTATACACAGAGCCTCAAAAGCACTGCAGCTCCACAAGTAGGTGCAGAAACCCGATATTCTGAAAGAAGCTGAATCAATGAAATAACAGCAATTTTAAGAATGAAGATAAGTATTATATGAAGAGCAATACAGCTCTTTCTCTGAGGGAAAAACCTCACATAAAGTTGCAGGACATTTTGCCAAGGCCTGAACACATACTGAAGAGACTTCTCTGCAATCTTGTTATGACTACATACAAGCCAACACCAAACCTCAGAGCTAAAGAGTCAACAAAATGACAAAAAAAGACAAGAACCGCATTTTGAAACTTGAGCCTCTCTCTAATTCTGTACAGAACAAGTTTCCAAAGTTGAGATTTCCAAAATGAGTAAGGCTCAAAGTGCAAAGAGACATTTGTTTCCAAGTCTTTTTGTAGATACCGTGGATGTCTGGCCTGCTGACATAGTTTATTTTTGAAAGGAGAAAGTGTCATACATGTGAGCTGAACAGACAGCTCACTTGTGCAGCACTGCCTGAAGAGTGGGCACACGGACAATACTTAACACTTCTACCTCTGCCTTCTCTCACTTTCTTTGAGCAATTTGCTTAATCCTCAGTAACCCATCCACAGAGCTGAAACAGAAGTATCTATCTCCCAGTGGTATCACAAGAAATAATTTGTTGACGTCTGTAAGCTGTTTTGACTCTGTGGTGATGGACACCAGACAAAGATTTAGAAACAGATGTCTGTGGAGAGAGAAAAAAACCACAACTGTGAATGTGTAAACATATAATATTTAGTGCTTACATAAATACAACTCTGTCTAACAGACAGCTTCTACTTAGTAAACAAAACTAAAGAATGGTTTCTGAATGAATTGAACTACAACACAAGGTCTGTGTGATTTTGCCTTACAGAATTCAGATGCAAGGACTATACTGTCCATGATGGTATCCCCAGTGATGCTTGTGAGATAACCTAGAGGATGTTTTACACTGGACACTTCTTCCCTCTTTAAGAACATACATGAGGTTAAAAGAAGACATCCAAGTCAAGTTGACAGAAGGACTGTACTTCAGCAAGCAAACTGAGTGAAGGTTAACAAAGGTCAAGATCATCTTTCCCATTAGCAAAGACCCTCACCTACCATGCATGAGAATCACACAGCTGAAACTTAAGGAGGAAAGATTTCTGCTATAAATCAATAAAGTTAAAATATTATCAGCAAACGTTAGAAGTCTTACAAGAAGCTTCTGTATGTGACAAAGCCTTGACCTGGGTTTCCACAGGACTGTTGGCCTTAGACACCAATCTACTCCTGCTGCTTTGTCCCTAAATGTTAGGATTCAGAGAGTGGGGCCTTGCTGAAGTCAAATGACACCATCATAACCTGCAAGCTAGCTCTTTGACACCAGAAATAATAACATTGCGCACTTTAAACTTTACTTGAGACTTGAAAACTGTCTGGGTAATGTGCATTTGCTCTTAGCTTCCAAAGCACATACAATTTAAGAGCATTACAAGTCATTCAAAAAAAAAAAGCAAATAATAAAAGAGTGCCTGGGGCAAGGACTTCTGAACTGTTTATCTGGAACAGTTTTTAGTTACAGTTATTTATTGGTACATTCCTGTAATCATCCCACACCACTTTTTACCTCAATCTGATAAAGTCTGGCAAGGCATAGTTGAGACAAATCATAAAGTTTTTTTGCAGTACAAAATTTGTTGCTATTATTTCGTGTCTATTTTCCTTACTGTTTTTCTTGCATTTATTCTCGTTCCATTCATAGCTTCAGGTTAATTCTTTTGGAAACCAGTCTGCTCAGTAATCCCAATCTCACTTACTCCCCCAAAATGACAGCAAAGCAGAACAAAATCTCTTCCTTGATGTTTCCAGTGGTGGAGATCAGAAGGAACATAAAGCTTGCAGGACTAAAACACACCTATGCAGGGAGAGGGATAACAGATGACTCCAACCAGGAGCCCCAAGGAGCAGCTAAGCACTGTTTGTTCCCACATAAATCACACTTGGAGAACACAGCCAGCTCCAGCTCTAATGAGAGTTTTGACTCAGTCCTGACCAGAACAGATCGAGGACAAGACGACTATTCTGTGGCAACTATACAGTTCTGACTCCTTTCTTCTCTTTCCGTAATGCCACACAGCACAAGGAACAGAAGTCTTACAAAGCATGGCTATTTTGACACAATTGCTCTCAACCAACAGGAATGGCCATCGAAACACACAAAAGAGTGGATGCTGGAATTCACTGGGATATGGGATCCTCACATTTAAGACTCATCTTTCCAGACTGCAGTGACCTGGAGCAAAAAACTCTGCCTCAGACATAGCAGGTACGTGTTTTCTCACATTCCCAATCTTTCTCCTCCCAGTGTTTCCTCCCCATCTCACTTGTCCCAGAGATGTTCCAATAAAGTGATACATTTCGATTACATTTTGTTCGGCCCAAAATAGTCTGACAATCTCTAATCTCAGCACTCATCTTCTCTCCTTACTCCCTGTGGTCCCATCACTAAATTGCCCTGTGTGAAAAGTTAGTATCTTGGATACAAGAGCACAGAGCAGAATATTTATAATTCTTAGGAGACTAGCAAATTTCTGTGTTGCTGATCATGGAGAAATGCACAAGAAAAACTGGGGCAAAAATCTTAGTTTTAAGGTTAGAATGAGCTTTTTGCCATGGATCTTGAAATGAACTAGCGGTAACATTTGGATCTGTACTTTGGGTGTATTCCTTGCACAAAGCTTGCAATCTGCCTAACAGATTCACCATGCATTTAGTACAATGAATACTTCTATTAATGAAAAAAAGTATACTGTGTTTGAAAAAAAAGGTGAATACATGCACTCCATATTTACCTAAAATATACTTAAGATTATATTATTATCTTGCATCAAAACTAGGTGACATTTTAAAAGTCTTTTATGGAAATTTCACATTTACATGGCTATTTCTCAGGTATTGATATGACTTAGTCAAAACACTGAAAACACCAAAATACAAATATTAGCAATGAAATAATACCACATTTGTCAAACAGAGAAACATAACAAATAACTGCAGGAGTGTCTGAATAGAAGTTTTCCAAACTGCACATGAAATCACCTTGCATTCAAAATGCAGCTGTTCTGCTATTAAGTAAGAAACAGACTTTTTAAAATTAAAATCCTGTGAAACACATAGGGAAAGTTTTGGCAAGACAGATTGTTTTCCATCATTAGATGAAATTTTGAAAGCTGTTTCCTAGCAGAACATTTCATTGCAAATATTTTGGACACTTTCATCTGACTTTAAAGTCAACTGAGATTCTTGCTTGCATCTCTTAACAGTTACAAGATAAATAGCAGATTTCAGAAGATAAAAATAGCACTCCTTTCCAAGGCAAAACCTGTTTTTCAGAGGGAAAAATGCTAAAACAGTTCACATGAGTGGATACAGTTTTTTCTTTTCTTTTAAAGAATTAAATTACAGTGGCAGAGTGGTTTAATTTAGTATCTAAGATCTCATTTAAATTAAAACTTAACTTCTAGAATACTAAAAAAGCCCACTCTCTATGTTTAAGTGTCTGGTGGACATGCAATATTCACTGTCAAAGTTAATTTCTACGAACCTATGGTTAGGACTTTATTATCCTTAAATACCTGAAGCAGTGCAGTACATTCCCTTCCTTGGGAACCTACTGATGCTTCACAAAAAAAGAGGGTGCAACATGTACTGCAATATCATGTACTCTCATACATGATACACACTTCTTGCCCGACATTGCATTATTTGTGATGCTTGCACAGAGAAACCCACTCAGCCCCTTAGAAGCTCATCGACTCCTGCTGCCACAGACCTCTCCGAGATGAGATTCAAGGTAAGAGTAGGGCACTGACTGCTTTCACAAGTGAGAGATCAACAGCAGGAGCAGGTGATTGTAATGAATGGCTCTATTGTATCCATTAGCAAAGGGGAAAAAAAAAAAAAAAAGAGGAACAAACCCAAAATCCATCCATACAAACATTGTGTTTGTATGACCTCAAGGTGCTCTTCCAGGGGTGGAAAGAAGGGGAAAAGAATTAGGTGCTTCCTTGCTGGTATTCAGGGGACAACACAGGCTTCTCCTCCTGGTCACAAGTTTTCACCAGAAAAATCCACCTGAGTAACTCCTAGGTAAAAACCAGACCCAGAGCTTTCAGCAAACCATTAGAGAGCCCTCAAGCATGTGAAATATTCCTAAGTCAGTGCAATATGAATACAGTCTGCTTCCAGAAAAATGGACTGAATTATCAAAGACTTTCCTAGGATCACAGAAAAACATATTTTTGCAAGTTCAAAACTCAGATTTCCTTTGAAACAGAGAAAACAAAAAGGGAAAAAAGATCCCAGTAATTATTTAATTCCTCTCATGTCTTGTAGTGCTTTTACTAGCCTTTCTAGTACAGGTATTAAAGGGGTTTGGGGATCACATGACTGGGTGTAGATGGCAGAGTATCACAGCCTGTCCCTATCTCAAAGGAAAGCATTTGGACTTGTTTTCAAAGAAGACCAAGTAACTGGGACTTTCTTCAACAAAAGACCCTCTTTATCCAGAAGATGAAACATTACAAGGGCCACATGATGCCAGATCAATGGAGCAGGGGAACCCTGTTCCTGGGCTACGAGACTCAGGCTGCTGAGAACGGCACACCACGCCCCAGATCTTCTGGCTGTGAAATCCATCTACTCAGATGGGAAGAGATGTTTCTGCAACACCTCATTCTCCTGGCACGCTGCTCATGGAATTAGCAACAACAAAAGGAGCGGGACATTTTTCTGTGGTTTACCAAAAAAAAAAAAAAAGAAAAAAGAAAAATATCCCACACCAAAGAAATCTATGACGAATACAATATAGTGACAGAAGAAAAATCACACAAACATCACTGTTTCCATTACAAGGTTTATATATAACAAGATGGTAAATAAGAAGAGCTGCAGCGTTCGAAGTAGATCACACCGACAGTGGAAAGACAGTTTTAGTTTGCAGTATCCCAATACAAATGAAACCTGTTTCTAGCCATATAGAAGCATTATTAAATCTGCAGCTAACATTTATATCTCCTCTTGGAGAGTTATTTCCTCTTTGGTTAGTTCAAGCCAAAATGTATGTGGTATCTGCTCTTCACCTATATAATCACTGAATGGTGATGCAGGGTTTTGCACCCTGAGAGCTCCTGGATCGAAGTCACCCGAAGGAGCTGAGAGGGAAACAACAGAGCACTCCTTTCTGCCTCCTCCTCCACATGTACTTTTCCAGACACAACAGCTAATAATCACTGGAAAGTAGATTTTAAAGCAAGTGCTTATATACTAGGGATCACGACACCAGGTGTGGCTAGGGAGGATTTATTGGAGACTACCAGGAATTCAGTTCACTCTGATATTTTTGCTACTATTTGTGCTTATGCTACATCACAGCTCAAAGAGAAGAACTGCAGTCACAAATCTGGGAGCTACTTGGGAAGACAATGATGGCACCGCTCCCATTTGGTCCTAGATGTGACTTTGGTGTTCAGAATTGAAAACGTGTCCAATAAAACAAACTATACATGCAAAACCCATCACAAACATACAGACATTAGTCGCTACATCCTAATGCACTGAAAAAAACCCCACCCCAAACTTCAACGATAACCATGTAAAAAAAAAATAAATACAATCACAAAGCACATTGATTAAATTATTTGCTATTAATTATCCACAGTGGAACATTATATAAAAAGGTTCATCTCAACATACCAGATAACATTACTCACGTCTGCATGACTGTAACAAAAAGAAAGATATCTACATATAGCTTGCAGATAATGTTATCACAGATTTACCAGGAAAGCAACATGACAGTTTCCATAATTCAGTTATCGTGTTGGATTTGAGGGCTGGGGGAGCTTGAAGGTTGACAAGAAAAAGATAGAAGAGATTATGTTTCTTTTCAGCTGTAGTTGAATTGACAGCAGACTTTTTAACAGTAATGAGGGAAAGGAGACTTACGTGCACCTTGCAGTATTTATGAACAGCTGGGCCCAAACATGCAACCTTATGCAAATGGGTACTTGAGTATGTAAATCAGCACTTACACAGACAGATCTCCATGTGTACAAACATTTCCCCATGAAAGCTGCTCATTCCTTTAGCCAAATCTGCTACCATTCAAACCTATGGCACAATTTCTTTAGACTTGAGCGGAAGTAGGAATAGAAATCCAACCTCTGCGAAAACATTCTCAGGGTTGTTTGGGGTTTGTTCGTTGTTTTGTTTGGTTTTTGTTTTTGTTTTCTTTTTTAAATCAGACCTACATATGGGAGTGTCTACCAACTTGAAGATCATTCAGCAATTGGAATGGATATACGGGAAGTTATTTCTACGATCTTTTCTCAACACAAGGTCAGATTTTACAAGTGGTTATTTCCTGTAGACTGCACTCAAACTTCCATTGCTGATGCACCCAAAGGCCTCAGAAGTTTTGTCTACAAATTCAGGAAAATGAGATCCCTTTGCATTTGGGATGCATTCACATTTTCATCCCAGAGGACAGACTGTTGTCTTTTTGCCATAAGAAATATCAACTATTCTACTTTTATAAGGAGTTTGACAGCATTCTGGCACATCAAACATACTGAAACCCAAGAAGGTAAAACTGATTTATTAATTAATCACAGCTAGCTTTGGTTAAGCTCTGAATACCAATACCAGCTTCTTTCTTCATTTCTTGTCTTAAAATTTTTTCTTTACCTTTTCAATCAAACAATATGGTTTTATTGGTGCCTAAAAAGCATCCAGGAAAAGTGATCCATAAAACACAACAATGCAGACATTTCCCATGGCTACTCAAGCTATTAAAAGGTTAGTTCAAACCTGTAGGCAGTGAAATCATACCACCATTATCATTGCCTTGTGGGAGCAATAATTCTGGGTGGTCTGTAACACTACAACTTGTGGTCTCCTAGATAGTATGACGATGTTGTCAAGAAGAGCCTATCTAGGAGTGTAACTAGGCTGAGGCTTTTTGACCTCATAGATAAATAGGTTTTGTTAAAAGCCATTCCATTATTTTTCAGATTAGCTTAGACTTGCATTTGGTTCATTCTCTGCCACGGGGGTGGGGAGAGAGAGAGGCCTTCAGATATCCAGTAAATGTTTATCCAGCTGCAGTAGCTTGATTCTTAAAGTATAACTGTCAACATCTCCGCTCCCTCATGCAAATCTAAATTTGTAAACAATCCTAATAATTCCTCCTCACTGTTATTCATTTTAGTTTTACATTCCTGACTGAACAGCTACAGTACTTGAAGCAGAGAGAGCAACACTAGTCAATCCAGTGCTGACTGCGGTGAAAATAAAAAAAAATGTACTAAAACCATGGGCTCCCAGAACAGATTGTTCAATGCTAATTTTAAATCTTAAACAGTGCCAGTCTGGCATCAGAGTGTGGGTTTTTTTTCATATTTTTTAAACAATCAAGAGCAACTGTGTTGGCTTTTTTTAAAAACATTTGATTCAGCTCCCATTCCCTTGTGTAAATAGCCTTATATTATTTATCTTTTTTTTTTTAAACTATGTAAACAGAATCACACTTTGCAGGCATTTTCCTACCACCATAATTGATAAAATAAAATTTCTTTATCTAATTTGTCCAGAGTTTGTTTTTCCCAGCTACACTATGCTGGAGCAGAGGGCCAGTAAATCTACTTAAAGGACAGCCACTCAGTTCTCTGTATCATGAGCAACATGAACATTTTAATTTTTCCTTTTCCATTTAAAAAAAAATAAAATTAAATCCTGGAGTACATGACACACCATCACTGAAGACATTTCATTCCAGCCATAGTAAATAGCTCTTTCCAGCACTTATTTAGTTTCAGCAAAGACCTAGTATTGCAAGGCTTAATGGGGAATAGTTTTGAAGAAATAATGAGCCTAATGATCTGCCAGGACTAGTCTTGCACATAAACGTTTGTAGCACTAGGGACTAATAGCCTCAAAATTATGGAGACAATTCTCATTAAATGTAACTTTTTAAAGATCTTGTTAGGATGTGAAGACAAATAGTTCTCTGAGCAGCAAAATAAAGTATTATTTCTCATAGATTTTATGTCTCAAGACTGAAGTCCTTAGAGGATTCTCTAATGAAAACAGTTTTTCCCTCAGAAAAAATTAAAGTTCCTTTTCCACTTTCTCCCCAAGTATTTTCACATCACTTGAAGAATAACCAAATTTGGTTAGAAGTTGGCCCAAAATTCAGAAGTTATAAAAGGCCTGAATAAACAATGAAATAAACTCTCTTTCTGGCATGATTTCTTTAAGAAAAAGACTTAATAATGTCACGGAAGTCTTAAAAAAACCCCCAACACCTGTGCTAGACCTTATCAAGCCCACAGTTGTAAAAGAGATGTCTAGTTTATATATATTGAATCAACAGGTTGTATGCTAAAAAGAACGTGTAAGCACAGGGAGTCAGCTCAAATTTAATTCTGTCCTTATCTATGCTTTTAGCTCTCAGATTTGACACAACCTTTTTATTGCTACCTATATGCAAAGGTTGCACAACGCATTTCTTCACCCTTCTTCAGCTTGCCAGCAACTGGAACCAATCCCATACCCAATCCCACAGCTTTGATATTACTCCACGTTTCACGTGGAGCCTCCATTCAGACAGGCATTTGAATGAAGAGCTCTGCTGCGCGTCAGGCTACCTTCAGTTCTTGGTGGTAGATGGAATCCTGAAATACAGGTCCCTAGCTTCATTTTTCCCACTATTTCTTTGTCTCTTCCGAGAGGTGCTGATGAGGCAGCTTTACTAATGTAACTCTTTCCTACCCCTTCCTTTGCCCTCTTCCCCCTCTCCCCCTGTTATCATTACCTAGAGTCTTCCTCATTTTCTCTGGTGAAAATGCACATTTTGGTCGGTCCAGCTACCAAAAAGTCTCCACTGCTATCCCTAGAGCCTTGCAGGTCCTGTGCCCCAGGTGGCTTCTCATACCATCACAGACACAATGACATCTCCAGGCTGCAAATTATTCTACATGCTGGTATTACCCAAATTTGCCATCTGACTAAAACTGCACTGTCTTAACAGTGCATACTATAGTCACAAAGATGCCAGAACGAGCATACATCAATACTGAGGGTCACATTTCTTCTTTCCCTTCTAAATAACTAAGGGCCTACTGTGCATCAGGCACTGAAACTTGGTCCAGATTCTCTGGATGTGTGGAGCCCAGGAATTAGAAATAAGTCTTTTGGGAAGCAGAAGAGGGGTATTACATTCTCCTCCTGGGCTGATCTTTAGCTCTCAGTGATATTAAGGGTGGAACACGATACGAGAAAGAATCCCCTCAATCTACGAGGTAACATTACTCGTGTGTGCATGACTCTAACAAGGACAGCATACATGGCGGAGGGTCAGATTTGGCACACAGATGTTGCCCTTGTGATCTGACCCCCTTTCCATTTGCAGAACCTGAAGCCCCATGGAGCATCTGCTCAAGGACTCCACAGGAGAGGAAGGGATGGTATTTCAGAAGTTACAGCTTCTCCAGTTCCAAGTCTCTCAGAAAAGACTTCAGCTGATGTTTGCTCAGATACACAAATCCAGACCATCCATTCTGCAAATAATAGTTTAATTTCTTATTCTTGTCCCTGAGTTTCTTCTTTGTGGCTACAAATATGACAAAGAATTTAAATGATTTCTACTAAGTGTAGTTTTCACATGATTACGTCCTGTTGCATCTTCATACTTCATTGATTAGGCTTAATTTCCTAGCAGTATTTGTCATTGTTAATCTAGCAAAACTCCCTCATGACACACCATTTAAGTCATTTTTATAAGATCTCAACGATGCTTACAATACTGGCTTTGGCTGTACTTTGTAAATGGGGAATAGCACATATAGCTTTATAAAAAGGCATTAAAAAAAAAGGCAGACTTGAAACAGAGATTAAGCACATCATCATTTTCAGACCTACTTTGGCAAGTGTTAGGTGCTGTCTTTATAGCTTGTCCCTCATATCTCCTGAGCAGCACTACCTTCAAAGAATTCCATCAAGGCAGTGAGCCATGACCTACACTTCCTGACGCCGTGTCAGCCTGCTATACTCAAGCTGGGCTTTTCTGAGTAGTCTTCCATTAGATCTCTGAAAAACTTTCCTGCCAACAGATGTCAATCTCAGTAGGCTGGCACACCCGGGTGCTTCCCTGGACCGTTAGGGCAAAGGTGGGGGGTGTCAGTGCACGCAAGGCTGCAGGCAGCTGCTCCGAACTGAACCACCTTGGCCAAACACTCCTTGAAGATGCCTTTTTCCCCTCCTCAGGCACCTTCCAGCTCTTGGCCGGGGTGCATGTTGCCCAAATACCAAGAGAGAGGAAAAGCTCAGCCTCTGTCTCACATGACTTTAGAGCATGTGCCCAGCAGCCAGCAGAGTTAATGAAATGAGCAGGGAACAGCAGCAACCTAATAAATCTTCATGAGCCCAAATGTGTGTCCTGGCCTGCATTCCACTAGTGACTGCTTATTTTAAAAAAAAATGAAAAAATAACATATCTCAGTGACACCTGGACACCAGCCAGTCCTCGCTTTCTATCCCAAACAGATGATTCCTTATTCAAACACATATTCATATATGAAAGACTAATCCAAAATAGGTGATGTAAATATTTTGGAAAACTCACCCCAGTTTCTGAAAACTTTAAAGCTCATCTAGTCCGATCCCCCCTGAAGTGAGTGGGGCCAACTTCAACTAGATAATGTCGGTCAGAGCCCCTTGAATGTTGCCAGAGAGGAGGCATCTACCACCTCTCTGACAACCTGTTCCAGTGTTTCACAGCTTTCAAAGGAAAATATTTCTTCCTTGTATCTAGTCTGAATCTACCATTTTTCAGTTTTAAACCACTACCCTTTGTTGTCCTCGCACTACAGGTCCTACTCTAAAGTCTGCCTCCATCCTTATAAGCCCCCTTAAGTACCGAAAGCTCCCAATAAGGTCTTCCTGAAGCCTTCTCATAAGGCAGGTGTTGTTTTAAAAACATCTTTGTTGAGCTTATTAATGCAGCTACATAAAATTTGAGTTTCTATCTTAAAGGAAAATCTTGGTGGTTGTTTTCAGTGGGAAACAACAACAAAAACTTCAAGGTTCTTGAGTATGGGAAGCTCTGGGTGAAAAATTGGGATTTCAGTGTTGCATTAGGTTTTCCTGTAACACAAAGAGTCACTGGTAGAACATAACATGTATTACATTATGGTAGTTTAAATAAATTTTTTTTTTTTAAGGTGCCAAGGTTAGGCACATTGTTATTTTGTGAAATACTCCTGATGTTTTAGAAGTTATATTGATAATTTGTATGCAAAGAAGTAAGCATTAACTCTTGTTCAGATATATTTGGGAGTAACTTTTATTTTTTTACATTTGTACTAATTTTTATTTTCAATAGTTGTGAAGTCTTTTGCGCTGGGACACAGTCTGATGGCATACTGCTATGCATTCTTTGCAAAAGTATGTTAATTAATAAGGAAAGAGGTGTTTTGAACTATAAATACTATTTCCAGTATTATATTAAAAGATGATTTAAAGTCCTGGAAAGTTTTCCTACTGTATAGGCTTACTTCTGGGGGGAAATTCTATCAAGAAATTATTGCAGAATTCAACATTTCTGAAAATGGTTTTCTGTTTAAGAATTTGTAAGTCAGATAAATATCATCCTCTGCAGTAAATTTGTAGTGTCAAAGATGGACAAAGGTCCCTTAACATCAGTAAGAATACTTTATCTGTGCATAGATGAATTCCCCGGCTTCAACTATTTGTCAAGTTCTGGTTCTTTTTTGAAAGCTTTTAAACCACCAAGTTGTCCTTCCTCACTACATCATTAGCAGACCATGTTAGGATCACACATTAATCTCATCCTTGGTAACTGCCATTTAACACAGAACAGATCATGCCGTTCTGTTTCAGAGACAAAGGTCCAGCCGTAGCCTCCGTGGCTCTGTGCAACGATGTGATTAAAACCACACCATCCTCTGCAGTAAATGAAGAACCAGTGGGGCTAGTACCACCTCCAGTTGCTCCTGACTCCTTAGGCAACTGGGCACCCTTCACCCAGATGAATCAAGGAGGGTGGATCCCAGTTAATCGAGAGCAAGGCTCCAACTACTTTGATGCACAGTGAGGGCACTGACCTACTCCTGCCTCCTGCTTCTGTCCCAGAAGGGTGTAAGGTGCAAGCTCTGGCTAACTTGAAAGCTTGCCAAGAGGTCGTTGTTCGGCCTGATCAAGGAACACATTATTATCACAGGGCAACAGGCAAACTGGAACATCTATTTATCGAATTAAGCTGCAAAACAGAGGAGATTTCATTCACTTGCTTAATGTGAAGTTTCAAACTGGTTGCAAGTCTGAGCTATTTAAAAAACAGTTCTCTGGATTGCAGATAATAATTCAAATGAGGAGATTCATACAGAAGGATGAAAACCATTACCTCTTTTCCCTCCATCACTCTGCCTGCAGAGAATTAAACAAAGGGAAGAGGCAGATGAAGAGGACAGGAGGAGAGGGTACTGTAGCACTAAATTTTTTTTTGCCTATGTTCTTACTGAAAAAGTCCACCATAATGCTCCTGTTACACTAGAAGTACATACTTGTCAAGAAACAGAGAAAAGGTGCATGGCTCTGTTTGTCCCTAGAAAAAAAACCATGACTTCACTTGCCTTACAAAGTTTTGCCCTTATACCTTCCCTTGCCTTTATTTTCTTTATAATCTTTGTCTCCCTGCAATGTCTGACATTTCTTTTTAATCTTCAATTACTCCCCAATATCCATTGTCCCAACTCTCTACAATTCTCCTGCTTTACATGCAACCCATGTCCTGCAAGCATGTGAGGAGGCCAAATACCAGGCATCTTGGCACAAGCTAGTACTTTACACCTATTCACAAAGAGAAAACATTCCTCTTTTCTTAAGGAAAAAAAGAAAAATTAAAAAGAAGGGGGAGCAGGACTCCACCGAGTACTCATAGCAAAGAGATGAAGTAATGTTTACACTCATCCCTTCTAAAGCATGTCTGGTCCTTTAATAATGACCTGTCAAAGCTGAAAATTAAGAGCAGCCTCCAATACAGTGAATCTATTAATAATTATGCATACTATAGTTATTTCCTTGGGTCCTGTTACTGTCCCCATCACACTAGCTGCTTTACATCCGCAGACAGGAGGGTTAGTGCAGGAGAGGTACAGGCTGAGGGCAGTACCTGAGCTGGCCTGATGTCACCAGCCAGTGGTGTGGCACCGCAGCACCCGAGAGGCTTTCAAAGTCCTCCAGAAGTTTAGTGCCTGACCCAAACCCCCAGAGCTGCCAAGGAAAGAGCAGAGAAGTCAGCAGAGAGCGGTGTGGCAGCCTTGGAGAAGAGGTCTCCAACAGGGAAGGTTAGATGGGCAAGAGCAGCTCTGGGCCAGCTGGGAGGGTGTGACACTAAGCACAGAACAGGAGCAGAGTTTGTTCCAAGTGAGGCTCAACTAATAAATGAGGTTGGGACCCTCCACCTTGGACTGTGGCTGTTGGGTGCAGACATCATCCTTCAGACAGTGGCCCTGTGGGTGAGCGGAACAACACAGGCCCCCTGCACGCACCCTCGCCAGCGGGCACAGCCCTGCAGGGAGGAGGGTGCAAACTTCAGCCCGAGAGGCAGCACTGCACGAGCAAGCACAGAGCAGCTCTGCCAGGCTTGAGCTGGGCATGCAACGGGCAAGTTTCAGTTCCTCTAACTCCTCCAGAGGAACTACCACAAGCAGCAACCCAGACTCACAGCAGAGGAAGATCTTTAAACCAAAGTATGAGGGGGTTTTGCCTCCAAACTACCCCTTGATTTCAGAATTGCTTCTTGTGAAAAAACTATTTACCTGCTATCAAATAATGAGCTGTATTTAGGGAACAGCAAGCGCTACGCTATTCATCAACATTTAACAGATTATTTTTGAACTTACACCAAATTTTCATTGCCATCTTGATATTTTATCATGCTCTTTAAAATCAGGTGATTTGAATACATGAAGCTCAGTAAGGCCTTCCATGGGCACAGGCAGCATTAGCTCATTGACTTGCACAGCTGAGGATGATATGCTCTAGGCATGATAGAAAGCAACCTATTAATTGCAGAATTTCTCAGTTAGAAAACCTGCAGCAGAAACATTTACCAATACCTATTTATCCTGTTTCAGTTCTGATTTTTCAAGCCACTAAGTCAACAAAAATGATAAAACATGACACTGTCCTTCTACACTGTAAGATAGATCCAGCCTCTTTTCCAAAGAATTTACAGTGTGATTATTAATTACATACCTTTGGTTTATTTTTTAACATCATCAAAACACATAGCAGTTACCACTTGGACATAAAGCACAATCCATGAACACAGATCAGTAAAATTTATTTTTTTATGATTATACCCCATCACAATAATTCCTCTTCATTTATATCCACAAGTCCCTCCTCCCAAGCAAACTTCTCCATCCTCACAAGACACTCAGACCACTAGGAGAGTAATTTATCCAGGGGAAAAAAAACCTAAACAAACAAAGGAAAAACCCAACCATACCTGGGAGCAGCAAGACCTCTGTCCAGTGAGGTGAGCCAGGACTCAGGGACAAAGCAGGACAGGCAGGGATCTCACAAGCAAAGCAATACAGTCTCATAGTTTCTCAGCAAGCAGAGCAGGTCCAGTGGCATTAACCGCGGTCATCCAGAGTTTTCAACCCACCAAACGAGTTTGCAGTGTTGAGACAGGTCCGAGGTCAAGTTAGGAAGCCAAGACAAGGTCAGAGTCCACAAGGCACACAGCCAGGTACAGGCACACACACAGCACAGCTCAGGCACAGAACTGAGCTTAACTGTGACTCCTGAACAACAGGACAAAAGCTCCCAAGAAGCCTTCTCACAGCTTTTTTTCACATCAGCCTGGTCTGAGGTTACACAGCTGCCCCGTATTAGAGCTGGCCTTGACCAGAGCCAGGGGGTGGGGGAGTGCTGCCATCTCAACACCTGCCATCCACCTCCTGGAGCAGAGAAGCTAACCCATAGCTGCACAGCCTTCTCAGCCTTCTCTCCTGCTTCCGCCATCACTACAGCTGCGCTTTCTGTATTGCATAGACTTTCACTGTGAAAACTTACTAAGCAGGATAGCTTTTGCATTTGTAGTGCGTACCTGCTGGCTGATTTTTTGAAAGCAGTGTGACTGGTGCAACAAAGATGAATATGAGTTTATCATTTACACTGAAGAATCCTTATCAGTCTGCTTTAAGTTAGGTATGTGTTCATGTTAATGGAAAATTTGTGAAAGCAAGAATTAGGCCAATCAGCACTCATGGGTATTGTGAGCAAATATAAATAGGATCAGCTACTCACATTTAAAAAATAGACACCATTAATATTTAAATATGAAAGGCATATATTCTTAATAGTAGCCTGATTAAAAAAACAACAAACAAACAAAAACCCCAAAACAACTAACACCCTAGTTCATGTGAGCAAAATTCAATTGTATTCTCCTGTATAATAAATATTTGCAAGGGCCTGTGCTCCACAAATACACTGCAGTATCTGAAAAAGCTTGTGGTTACACATTTGACTTTTAGAAAAAACCACAAAACATATTCTCAAACACCTACTAGAAGAAAAGCAACACAGAGAACAAGTTAGGTTTTATTCTTAGGTCAGGCTGGCTCTGCAGAGGAGGGTGTCTCCTCCAGCACAGCCCCCAGGCTGGCACTGGCTGCGCACAGCTGCGGGGGAGAGGCAATGCTCAGGTGAAGCAAACCAGCGAAAATGAGGGCACAGGCCTGGTGTCTCCATTTGCCCTTGGCAGCAAATTGAAATTTGAAACATGCTACTCGGAAGAGATTTCTGCCTACTCCTGTTTTGCAGTATTGAAGGAGGTTTTTTGTTCGAAGAACACGGACTTTGTTCAACCCTGACATTTCTGCAAAGCTGTACGTTGTTGTGGCCTTGAAAAGAAATAGTTTAAACGGTTAAAAAAAAGATTTCTTGTCAACTGGAATTTTTTATTATTATTGGTTTTTAAAATATTGTCTGAAAGACTGCCGATAGACTTGTGGTTATGAGAATGGAATAGTTACTAATAGCTACATAAATGACTGTACACAGAGTACACTGCTCCAGGACAGACACCAGATTTGCATAGTCAGATGGATGTCTGTAGACATACTTGAAATTAGCCTCTCATTTAAGTTTTTGTACTACTATTGCCTCCTTAACAGCTCTGTGTTATTAAACTGAACGCTAGTTGAGCACAGTAATGTATTTAAAATATTTAGCGGTTGTCATGTGTCACCGTCACAACAGCTTATTAGCTGACAGTCAAAAACCTCTGTCCTGGGTTTGAGCTAAACCCCAGTCC
>NW_009713481.1:492-812 GCF_000703405.1 Apaloderma vittatum | reverse complement strand
TGCCGGCGGCCTCCACCCCCTGCGGGGCCTCCACGGCCTCCGTGTCCTCCACATCCTCCTTGTCCTCTGTCCTCCATGTCCTCTCTGTCCTCCACGTCCTCCACGTCCACATTCTCCACATCCTCCGTGTCCTCCACAACCTCCACATCTTCCACAACCTGCACGTCCTCCGCATCCTCCACATCCTGTGTCCTCCACATCCTCCAGAACCTTCACATCCTTCATGTCCTCCATGTCCTCAACGTCCTCCACATCCTCCATGTCCTCCACATCCTCAACGTCCTCCACATCCTCCACAACCTCCACATCCTCCACATCCT
>NW_009713481.1:0-253 GCF_000703405.1 Apaloderma vittatum | reverse complement strand
GCCCCCCTCATCCTCCACATCCTCCGTGTCATCCACATCCTCCAATTCCTCTTTGTCCTCCACATCCTCCAGAACCTCCACATCCTCCACGTCCTCCACATCCTCAACATCCTCCACCTCCTCTTTGTCCTCCTTGTCCTCCTTGTCCTCCACATCCTCCACCGCCTCCACGTTCTCCACATCCTCCTTCTCCTCAATATCCTCCACATCCTCTGTGTCCTCCACGTCCTCCACATCCTCTAGAACCTCCACA
>NW_009713480.1:0-422 GCF_000703405.1 Apaloderma vittatum | reverse complement strand
ACATCTTCCTGACAGCTCATGTGCTTGAGTAGGCTCAGCTTCACTTTTGGTGTGGAAGGCACAAATGTGGCTTGAATTTCTTTTCTGCACGCTCTGTGTTTTTTTATGTTGTTACTTTGTGATACAGTTTTCAGTGTCCCACTCTTCCCTGGAGGACTGCTCCTTGTTTCCTTTAAAAATCTTGAATTTTCCTCTTGGATGCGTTGTGGACAGACAAAGGTATCTTCCTTCTTAGTACAGAGATGTAAAGACATCAAAATGAAGTGCATGGGTGATCCTGGTGAATATTATAGAGAAGGGGTCTGGGCAAGTGAGACTTTGATGATATGTGCTTGCAGATTCTGAGGATCAAGGAAGACCTTGCAGGTTGTGAAGTGCTGTGAGTCCTGGGCACTGTGCATGAGGAGGGATTGTGGAAGGAT
>NW_009713479.1:61418-62513 GCF_000703405.1 Apaloderma vittatum | reverse complement strand
AATGGGGGTTGAGCGTCCCCGGTACCACAGTTGTTCGCTAAAAAAAAAAACAACACACCAAAAAATGAACACCCAAGACCTCTAAACCCCTTAACGCCTCCAGTAACACTGGACGCCAAGTCAAAGAGAAATGATACCGTTAATATCCGCCTTTTTCAGCGATTTAAAAGCCAGGAGGACTTGGATCTTGTTTGAACAACCAGCTTAGGACCGACAAAAAAAAAAATAATCACGTGTTTGTGCCGGTAAATTGTGGAACGCGTCATAGTGGGCCAAATCTAGAAGGAATTTAGAGGGCTGTTTTAGCAAAGCACGCAGAGAAAATATAAATCATAGAATCATAGAATGGCATAGGCTGGAAGGGACCTTAGAGATCATCTAGTCCAACCTCCCTGTCATGGGCAGGGACGCTTTCGTGTCTAAAAGCTTAAGCTCATCTCTAATGGAGGTTGGGAAAAGGGGTGACCTGCTCCGTGAGGAGCCGATTATTTCACAGCGTGTACCCGCGGCACCTCCCAGTGCAACAGTTCTCCACGGAGAGGTTGGCGTGCCAAGAGAGGTGCCAGCAGTTACGACCAGAGTCGTGATTCTATGATTCTTCCATCCGCTCCGTTCGCATCACGAGTCGCGCAGATTATCTGTTGGGAGAGGCAGTCTGCAACTGGAAGGGTTTTGGAGCCTTTGCCATAAAGGCTTTTGTAGTTGCTGCTGGCAAAGACAATACATGACTGGCTGGACCACAATTACTGCGAGCCTGTCCATCATGTGTGTTATTATAGAGCTGTTGTGTTGAAATAGGCTTGCAGTTGACAGGAGAATTGCTGTTGAAACACTTTCACGAGGGAAGGGTTTTGTAACCTATCAATTACTGGCAGATTTGAGGGATACTTTTGTTGCATGTTAGCGTCAAAATTATTTATAAAAAGCTAGGAAATCTCTGGAGTGCTCCTAAGTACCGGTTGATAGGATGATGCGGAGTTACGCAATTCGTCAAAAGTTAAAAGACACTCGTTTAATGATATGAACAATACAACTAAGAGGAAGACAAAAGTCTTTTACAGAGGTTCACATTGGCAGTGTCTCACAGCCCTGGTA
>NW_009713479.1:44154-61387 GCF_000703405.1 Apaloderma vittatum | reverse complement strand
CTGCTGAACTTAAACAAACTGACTGGGCATTATGTACTAAACATTACAGGCGGTTCCCACAGAGCTCTGCATACCAGGTACTGCTAGGGCTGAATAACACACGCATTTACAGTGAAATAAACCCAGATCTACTCATACCTGTAAATATGTGCGGATCTGCAATAAAAATAACAATAATCGTAACCACAAAAAAAATACTTGCAAGCCAAATTTTAAAAGGACAGCTTTGCTTAGATGTAAGCTTTTCACTGCAGGAACTGTCTGTTTCGGGGAGTTCCTAGGGTGCCTGGTACAAGGGAGACGTGTATTTGTTTGACCCGAGGCACTGTTCTGGTACAAACAATAATAGTGTCAATAGTAGGACTATTCGTATACACTCACCTGCACCAACACTTCACTGAGCGAGAACTGCAACCACTGGGACTATTTTCGTGAAAGTCTGTGCAAACTAGCCACCTGCTCAAACCACTGCTTTAGATCTACCATAATTGTCATCTCTGAGAGCTGCTGGCCAGTGAGAGGACAATGTGTAAAGAGTCCAGTGTTCTTAAGTGAATTTCCTGGCAAATTAGACACATGCCTTTTCCACTGGTGTTCCGCAGAAGGTAGCAAAAAAAACCCAAGGCTGGTCTATAGCGGTCAACCCACAAGTTACCTGAAAGTATCCAAGCTTCTGCTGGAAATCCACTGTTCCATACTTTTGAAATCCATGGGGATATTGCAAAAGCGCAGCACATCAGGCAGATCCGATCGTAGCAACCTCTGTCAAGCAGAGAGGTCCAAATCCTCAGAGGTGCTCTGCGTTTGCAGCTCCCGCTGAATCCACGCTCTCAGGCTGCAGGTGTTCCCTCTGAAGCAAACTCAGCACAGCACGATAAGATCAAGGTATGAAATCTCACACTGCCTGCCAGAACCGGGCAACCGAAAGCCCTGTCTAGACAAGTGAAATTGAAACACACTGCTTTGCTGCACAGCTTATCGAAATGCACATTAGCCATCCAACCTGCAGTAAATGACTGGTATGTGACCCAAGGCTGAACACTCCCCAAAATCTGATTTTTGTGAGCAAATCCAACCAGAATTTTATCGTGAAAGTAGGACATAATCATTTGTTCGTATAATAAACAGTGAGAAAATAATTCATAATAAGTAGCACATCAGTGAAAATGTACCTCTAGCTACTCGGAAAGTGCTTATGAGCATGCTATCAGCTTTGAATAATTCAAGAATTTGTGAGTTTTTCTATCAGGTATTTCTGTGCTAGAAGAGAAGGCACAGTCTTTGAAAATGAGAATTGAGTATTTTATTTACTATTATTGATATTGCTACCAAGTAGAAGCTCTTTTAAGTGAGGACCTCTAAGTACAGGTCAAATTTGAAGGGGAAAAAAGATAGATTTCTTCTCCTCTGCAGAAATACCAAAACAGGAGTGGAGTTTGCAGGGCAGCAGGCAGAGATAGAGATGTTTCCTCCAGGAGGAAGGTCAGTGGCAGAAGGACCATTCAGATGCATCTGCCAGTCCCATGCCCTACTCCTGAGCTCTGCCATTTCATCTGTGCTTCTTTATGTCTGGCTCTATTTTTTATTGTTCACCGACATTTCATAATAGGCTTTGTAAACAGAAGCATCACTTCCTGAAAGACACTGTAGCCTGGAAAAACCAGAATATACCACCATGCAGTTTAAGGCAGATAGACTTCTGGGTCAGCAACAGAGGAGTAGATCTAGATTTTTATTTTCCTGTTCTCAGAACTGGTTTGGTTGTAAGCCATATTACTCAGAATATTCATCTGCTCAGTTATATGCCCATAAAGCCAGGAGGGCCCATAGACACAATCATTTGCGAATACCAGCTGGGACTCCAGATTAAGAAAAAACACTTTTTGTGCATTTCCAGCATTTGGTCCCTTGCTTGACTACGCTCAAGTCCATCAGGTACTTTGCAGAGGTCATTCCTGGTTGCCAAAACAGAAATGCTGCCCTGACAGACCTTCTTGAGCTCGGTAACACCCACTGATAACCATGTGTTAAAACAAAACCAGTGGGATACTCTGAAGGAAGATGGCAATTTGTGAGTAGTGTTCAGTGCCAATAACGCAGGTTGCATAGCAGTGGGGGGCTTGAAAAACCCATGAGAAAACACTCGAGATGCCAAAACCTGTGCAGGAAGAAAATACTGCCTATAGGCACCTTGCCTGCGAGTAAACCCGTGCAGTGGCATTATCTGACAAGCTGCATGAGGGGAGCAACAGAGCAGCTGTGGCAAAGGGCAGATATAAATGTCGAGAACCCTCCACAGGGGATGTGCTTAGCAGAGGAGAGCACACTGTCCCCAAAGGGGCTTTGCTGGATTTGTAGTATACTTGAGAAGGGAAACCGAGGAAAAGCAATAAAATAAGTCCTTACTACACTTTTTAATTAATGCTGATTTGTTTTAGAGAATGTTATGTTATTAACAGATGTTTTGGCAAACTTTTTCACTGATCCATCGAAGAAGGAAAAAAAAATGCCTCCTTTTATTATCTCTCAATGAAATTTTCTGAGGCCTAAGGGCCTTCCACATTCATGCTTTCTGTAATAAAATCCAAAACAACCCACTGCTCTTGCCTGCTTAACATGTCCCTGAAAATTGTCTGTACAGATGCAGTTTTTCCAGGCAGAGAAGCAAGCACCAGAATTCCGAACTTGGATTCAGTATCCGCTTAGACTCTTACAGGGCAGCTGTCCCTCTCATGTTTGAATCCTTGATGCATATTAGAGATAATGGAGTTTCCTTCCCGTATTCACCGAGGTGCTGCTTGGATTATAGAATTCATTAGTCAGTGCTTGCAAATTGCTACTGTTGACTCAGAGCAAATTCCTGCTATCAGACTCACTAAGTCAGCTCATTTTCATAACAATGCTGTATTGTTAAAAAAATACTTTAAAACCATTCTTTAGTGAAACTGGGGACTACAACACATTCAAGCAAACATATAAAAACATAAAAGAGATGCTGTACCAGTAGTGTGAAAGGCCTGCATTTGAAGTTTGTTTAAATTAATCAGCATGGTGGTAGTAAAGAGGATTCAGCAAGCCTTAAAACTATGAGAAACAGAATTGTTTCCCAAAAGGGGCAATGGATATTTAAAATCAAACTAGATTAAGATTAAAGGAAGCTACCTTGCAAGGAGCAGTTCTACAGTTGCCCCTCAGGGAAAGGAAGGGCTTGATTAGGCACCATTGATCACAGATGCATAAAATAAAGATTGCATTTGCAAGCTTCTCTTCCTTTCCCGAAACTTCTCATCACCCACTTCTTCTGAGCCTAACACTACTTTTGGAGGACACCTCACAGATGGAATAGCAACTGGGAAATCAGACTCTGATGTGAACTCGTCATTCTTTGATATCTCTGACATTCAGATTTCTACTGTTCTCTGGTTTACTCAATCACTGTGTTCTTATTTCCCCAGCTGATGCACATCACACTGTGGGGCTAATTGTGTGCTCTGCAGACTCTTGCGACAAATATATCTTTGATTCCTCACTGTCATAATGCACACTTTTGGGTGCGTGATGCAGAAAACATGCTTTTTTTTTCTGCCTGTCGTCCTCAGATGTTCTGGTGTAGGGGGATGTAGGATGAAGCTGGTGGTATCAATTGCTAGAAGGAGTCTGCCATCTGCTGATCAGCACTCCAGTCTGGCTTTTACCTGATTTGATATTAGTAGGATGGAGCACTATAAAAAGTAAGTAAAATATATCGGAACAGAAGCAGCATTAACAGACTTGCTGTGGTGAAGGAATTTATTTAAGTGGAAAGAGGAAGTCTCAAGTCGATAATACCAGGTCTAAGTCTGAATTGGACAAACCGAAACGAAGAGGCAACTAAAATAAACAAACGAGTAGATAGGAAGGAAATAAGCAGAAGATACAAAGAAGGGGAAGAGCCTGAAATTTCTTTTCTGCTTTACCACACCCGATCAGATAGTGCAGCTAAGGTATCAGCTGTCCTTCCCCTGCATTCACCCTTCCAAGTGACAGCTGCCCTACGTGGTAAACTTCTCTGTGAGCATCTGCCTTCTTCTAGGGCCACCCACATGGCCAGGCATGGAAGAATCCCTGGAAAAAGACCTCCCAACCAAAAACATCAGGCTGCCATCTCTTTTTCCTTTAGTGCTTAAAGCCATCAAGATGTATGTAAAAACTGTTATTTGGCAGGACGTTGAGAAAAGTCACCATTTCCGTTAGACTGTCGGCGTTACTGTTCCCACTCCCAGCTAATATTTCCTATTTCATCAATAGGTCACATCCTGCCAGCCATTCCAAGCTGTGAGTGCTTGTCAGTCCAAAATGCTCTGTTAGCTCTTAACACATAGAAAACATCACCATAACACAAATAAGCATTAAACGTCAAAGGGAAACAGGATATGATGCAGAGCTGTGCACTTGTCATAGTAAGGTAAAGTTTCTGCAAAACAGAGGAAGAACAAATAAGACAGAAAAAGGTAGTCCACAGATTAGGTAAGTGTATCTTCATTTCCTGAACAAATGCACTGGGGAAGTGAAATTACAAGTGGATGAAATGCTGAAAGACTTGGATTATTTTTTGAAAGACCAGAGGGAGAAAAAGGCAGAATGGGAAAGAGCATCAAGTATTAGCAGGATTAGTATCCACAGATTCTTGGGTGAAGAGGTGTCATAGAGGAAGAAAGACAAGATAAAATAACAAACATCCTTAATTATTGCTTTTATTATTAAATCCCTGTGTTAGAGTAACTTCAAAACAACATCACACAAAGACAGTTGAAACTCTCCCACTTGTCCTCAGTCCTTTCCTTACCTTAGTAGGAGCAAGGCTATAAAGTGAAGTATAAATTCCACCTGATGATAGCGCACATCGTTGGGTGCTTGTGGCTTTGTTGTGCTAAACACCTTGTACGCATACCTAATGCCCTCCTTGGCCTAAGAAGTCTGAGAAAACAAATACAGAGAGAAGCATCAATTTAATGTAGTTATCTGTCACAATTTACAGATTCCCAGATACAACTTAAAGGAATCAGCTCTCTGGGTATGCTTTGGTAATAATACACCTTGTAATTTTTACCTGTCCATCAGCTGAGCATAGCTGATTCCTTGGAACTATAGTATCCTTGGAGGCTTTACAATCCAAGGAGAAACAGAAAAAGCAAGACTAGCAGTGAATTTCTTAGGACAGTCCCTGGCTGACATGCAACAGAATAAGAAGATAGCAAATCCAGAGAATTCTCCATAAAGAACAGATGGTTGGTAATGGACAGGCTGTACCATATACCTAAGAGAAATATATCACACATCATAACCAGGAGAAAAAAAGGCATAAAAAAGAAAACAACACGCATATAACTTTAACAGTGCCCAAGGCCACAGCTGACACTAGAAATCAGAGTTTCAGAGCTCCTACCATATTGTAAAATTGGGGTGTTTCCTTTGACATGTAAATTTGGATTCCAGTATGAAAAAAAAAAGATAGGCTCTAAATAGCATATATTTGATTTACCTTTTCACTAATGCCATGAAAATCTTTAAGATACAAATAGAGAATGAGACATTGTAGAAGAGCACCTATCTCACACTAACTCTTGAAGCCTTTAATAAGACCTTGAGAGCAGTAGGGATGGTAGAGCTGTTATTGCAAAACAACTTGTGAATTGGTTAATTCCATCAGCCAATTGCACCAATGCAGACATCAATTTACATTTGTTTACCACATCCACACAGGTGATGGGAGGGAAGGGAGGAGCTGCAGGATTTAGTGGATGTAAGGTGGGCAGCTGGAGCTGGGCTAGATTATCACTGTCAACACGAGAGGAATAAAGGCATTCTGTGTGCACCCGGTCGGTCTTGTTTGTGGGTACAGACAGCTGGGGTTTGGCCCCCTGTTTGTCCTGCAGTCAAAAACAAAGAAGATCATTACAGTGGTGAACACTATCCAAATTTTAACAGTGAAACAAGAAACAGAAAAAATGGGTGAAGTTATCATGAGTGGGGCAGAGGGTAGAAAGGTGCAAGTAGGGATCAAGGGGCTGGTTTAACATATTTAAAGGCCTCACGCTATATAACTTCTAACTCAGTGTAAGGATATTGCAGATAGAAGTGAATCTCATGATTCAAGGACATCTAAGGAGATTATAGTCAGCTTAGCAGTAGTTTTATTGAGAAAAACCTGCATGTGGGCCAGAAAAGAAAGACATTCAACCATTTTACTTCATGCAGCTGTTTCAGTTAACTCATATATTCGAGTAAAATGCCTCCTTAAATGGGCAGAGGTGTAACCAAGTACCAGGCACTAATTAACCACAGTGTTTCCTAATGCCCCATATTCTGAGGACAATGGGCATTCAAGAAAAAAAATCTATTTAATACATTAGAAGCTGTGTAGCTGAGTCTGGGACTAATTCTTCCAGTGACTGTATGTAGAGAATTCAGTTTTCTTTTGTATCTTTTAGAAAGAAAAAAAGACAGCGCTGCCCAGAGCAATCAAGAGAGTTTAGGGATGCAAGTTCCAGCAATCACTCCTTGCCTGGGAACAGGGGATGATTTTAGGAAAGACAGTTATGCTGTTTTCACACTGATTTTTTATGAAAGCTTTTTTGATGAAAGCTTAAGGGTTCATGCTTGCTCTGCAGCACTAGTTGCCATTTCCTAGGATAAGCCAATTAGCTTGAAAGAGTGAATAAAGAGATATTATCACCTTTAATATCTGGTGCTGCTACTTTTGCTTTTCCAAAATACTCTCCTGTGGGCACAAAAGTGATGTTTTCGTTTATGCACCAGAAAAAAAAAATGCAGCTTTAACCCATCTGCCTATCCTCCTGTGTATATATCTGGGTAATTTAATAAATGCTTCAGGGTGTTGATTTACGTCATTGTATCTCTATATAAGCACGCCTCTGTGAGCATGCTGTTGGTTGTCTGTGAGCATTCATTGTTCATGTTTTGTGTGTGTATGTCTGTGTGTTTGAATGTGGTTTTGTTTAAAATACTTCCTTAGAAAAAACACAGTCAGACATTTCATGAGGTTGTTCGTTAAAACCAAGGAAAGGAAGGAGGAGACAGTAAGGGGTAATTTGCAGGGAAAAGGGGGTAGATTTGGCTACAGTTAATCGTTTGCCTCAGTGTTCACCCGAGAAGATGGGGGAGTTCATTGCAGACATTAAAATGTCTCACGGGAGGATCATATAGATTGTGGTGAAAGAGAGATGGAAACAGTAAATTACTTAAAGGCTGACAGAACGATGGAGCCAGATGTCATCTGATCCCAGAGCAAGGATATAAAATGGGAGAGAGAATCTTCCCAAGGTACACCCAGGATTCCTTTGGAAACTGTAGGTAGAGATAGTGAAAATAACGTCTATCCTCTGTCAGTGAGGTAAATCTCTGGAATACCAGCTTAATTTGGAACCCATAACCTGGTTCCAGCTGTAATTCTGGCTCACAGGGAAAGGTATTATTCTGAGTCAGGATGCAAAAGAAAAGAACATTAAAATCGAAGTAAATGCAAAGTTTCCCAACATGCCAGCATCCCTTGAAAAACAGACCTTAATAATGGCCCAGGAACACTTTCATAACACGAGCCTCTTCAACAGCGAAAGGGTTCAGATGGATTTTCCAGCTCCTGTGCCCAGATCACTTTGCACACACAGCTTGTTTTCCTGCACTTAAACAATCGCAGCCCTGACTCACCACCCCTTCGCTGCGCTATTCGGCCAGTTCAGCTGCAGCGTAAACAACTGAACCCTGTGGCACCTCACCAGGGTAAACACGGGGAAGCGGCAGTGGCCCTGTGTACAAGAGAGTGACATTCTCCATTTCAAACAAGAGAAAGGTAATTCCTGTTTCAGAAAGGTAATTCCTATTCCCATATCCTAAGACTACAGACAGGGTCACTGGACGTGTCCTCATACACCAGAATCAGAAACTTTCGGTATTGGTGACCAGGTACTCAGAGGACAGCAAATCTGCCCAGACCAGCTTGTATTGGCCTTTTGTTAACCAGACACGGTGAACACAAACAGATTTGTCCATGGAAGTGCTGAGTGTATTACCTACCTCCTGCATGACATTCTGGCTGTGATCCAGTGCAGTTGCTGAGATATCCCTGGGACGTTTTCTCTATATCCTCTGTTTGCAGAGGAACTCCTGTGTGGCACAACTCTTCCCAATAGTGCTATTAGATATGAATAACATCAGCTCTGATCGTTGCATGAATTTCCTAGAAGAGGTAAAGCAAACTAAGGAAATAGGACTTGCATCCAAATCTACCAAATGGAAATATTTTCTGCAACAAAATAATATCCTCTTTCTTCTAGAGAAAAGCATGACTCAGATTTTGAGACAGTTGGACACTTACAAACTAGCTGCACTATAGAAATTCCCACTAAATTCAAAAGCCTTTGATGATCCTGTTCAGGCTTGTTCTTTTCAGGCAGTTCTCCCAATGTTCCCAGATACGTTTCTCCTAATTAACAACCTCCACAAAGTCATGTCTTTCTGCAGCAGACTATAAGCAGCTCCTACATTTTTCCTCAGCCTCTTGCCTGTCTGGAGTGCAGGCAGTGACCCCTCTGCAGGGACCACCAGTGCCAGCAGCACCAGCCACAGGGTCTATCCACCCGTAAAACCCACCAGGCCGTTCCCCCCGACTTTACTTCGTGCGTTAGGAGGCCATGTGTCAGCCAAGGCTATTGTTTTTAACAGGAAGCAAGTTTGGCTGCCTCTGTAATTTAGATTGTGGGCAATGAGCAGGGGTGTGGTGTGCAAAGCAAACAAGGCAGGACTAACAGCTCTTTTCACTTCTGGACAAGGAATCCATATGGCGGTGGCCCACAGGATCCCGACACATATTGGCCACGGCTTCTCCTCGTGACCACAGTCAGGAGTAAAAAACCAGAGTGTCCTCCAGGTTTTCAACTGGAGAGTGAAGATAAAAGCCCAGGCCCCATGTTCTGACAGACCTTCACAAACTAAACATCTTGAAATGAGATTACAAGACAAAATTAAGAACAGTCTTCTCCTTTCAATAGGTCTTTAAAAACAATAACCAGGATTTACTGTAAATTCATTTATTTACTCTCAGTGTGCCAATTCCCAAGCTGCTATCTCTTCTGTGTACCAGGGATCTAAATATGGCAAAAAGACAGAAAGATTTTATTTATTTTGCGTAAGAACAGCAATGTGGGGAATTCTTTTTTCCAGGAAGAACTCACATCAGCGAGCTTGTTAGAGAAATAATGTGAGGTAAATAAAATCCAAATTATATTTAGCTCATAGGAGGTGACAAATACTGGTCAGGTTGTGTATTGCCTTGCTGGAAGTCAGTCAGAAACCACTGTTAAATGGAGCACAAAACCAGAAAAAATAAGATAGATCTTGCTTTTGCTAAAGCAAGCAACATTATGCTGTTTATTGCAAGCATTTTTAAAAACTATTATGAATAGAAGGCAAGGCACCTAAAGGCAAATTCTGGCCTGCATGCTGTTGAAATCACCTAAACTGCCTGGCTTGGGTCTCCAGAACAATCCAAAAACCCCTCACGCTATGCATAGGGCTGTTAGTGGCAAACACAAAGCTGTGTCCCTCGTCCTGCGGGATCACCACCTCCACGGCGCCGCACGTGTCCTGCTGTACCTCACCCTCACTGAATGTGGATGTCACTCCTCACCGCAGCAGCTACGAATAGGGCACGTTGGATGGAGCACAGGCAAAGAGGGGAAACTTGGAGATAAGTTGCCTTGCAAAAACCCAAGCCTCTGACAAAATTGGCACAGACATCAGCGTGGCGGTGTGTACTAGCTCAGGAGCAAACTCAAAGCGAGGATGAGCCAGCCATAAGCATTCGTTTTAATCCATGAGACTTCACATGCAGGGCTGAGCTTTGTGGAGATGCCCTAGATCCATCCAGTGATCAAACACGCTTTAATTTGCTCATAAGGCAGAAGTGCCTCCTCTCACCAAGCGCTCCCTGCCCTCTTCACAGCTCCCTTCTGGGTCATCCCTCCCCACGGGGCAAGTGGGTGCTGCAGGAGGATCATCATTCTTTCCTGGCACAGCAGCTAATCCACCCAGCCTGACTGCTGAGAGATAGCTGGCTGTTTCAGAAGCAGCAGAGCTGTGGGGGGAGATTTTTTAACCTATTCTTGCCTTGTTCTGTCTAAGGAAGCCACAAAATCTCTCTCACTGAAGGAGCTGGTAAAACTGCCTCCTGTTTTCAGCAGTAGAGCAGAAAAGACATCTACCCAGAGCAACTGGAATGCAGCTTCAAGAGTTACTAAAATTTGCAAGCACTTGCTGTCTTTTATGTGCAGTCTATCAAATGAGCATATATTTATCAAATTCCCCCACCTTTTCTTGGTTGTTGGGGTTATTCAGCGAAAGCAAAGGCTTACACCGCTCACCTGAGATAAAAGAGCCTGCAGAAAGCAGCCTGCCTTACATTAGGCTTTGCCATGCTAACAGTTGCTGTCTGCAGTCAGAGTTTCTTCTCCAAGCACTTGAGCGCTGTAAAGTGCTTGAGGGGACACCGCCTTTGCCTACGGTGAGATTTTTGGCTGAGATTTTGGAAGAAAGGTTTGTGTACAAGTAGTGTGTGTGATCACAGCTGGAATGCCAGACTCCTGCTAGACACACACAGAGATTCTGTGACCCTGTGTTCTTTTACAAAAGAGAAGTGACCTGCAAACCCCCAGCATTTCATATCTCAAAGTGGTGGGGCAATACAAGAACCTACATAACAATAATGAGTCATTGGGAAAAAGAAGGATCGAGCTCCAGGGATCTCCTCCTCAGCATAGACCTGCAAATACACTGGAATAATTTGCATTCCACAGCTTGCCGTGCAGAATCCGCAGATAAAAATCAGGCTTGGCATGGCTAGGATAACTGAGCAATATTTAGCAGCAGAACAATGAACCAGCTGGGAAAGCACGTACTTATCCAAATCCAAGCGGGCAAGTCACTTTGGGCAAGCGGTTTACTTAGGGATTGCCTGCACAGGGAGGTTGGTACAAGGTAAACTGAGGTTTGAATGCACGATATGTAAATCCACTCCAGACAAAAGTGGTGTAAATAGTCCAGTTGTTCTCAGGACAGTCAATGAGAATTGCCTGTGGCTTTTCTGGCTGTGAGACCCAGGTCCCCGGTAGCTGAAGAGCTGGCACAGCAGCTTCCTACTTCTGCCTGAAACCTTCACTTGAGCAGCAGCTGTAGGCTTTGCCTTTTCCCTCATCCCTTGCAGAAGTCACTGTCTCTGTAACAGGAACTGGAGAAGCAAACTTTCCTCAGCTCTTCAAGCCCTCCAGCCTGCCTTTGCTGGCATCACATGAAGTGATGGGAAAGCTATACCAAATTTGAGATGAAAAAGTGAGAAAAAAATAGCCTGCACAGAGCTCTCAGTGTAAGCAACAAGGCTGTGAACTTGCACAAATAAAGCGTGGCTTCAGGTCCTATTATTTGTGGCTCAGGCTATAAATTGGAATCAACCACTCTTTATTCGCAAAAGCCATGGGTCTGGGTGACACCACAATCTCCTTATCCAGCTTGGCAACCCAAACAGTGATGATCTTGGGGGAAGCAAAGAGAGAAGCAGTCCTAGGGGATGCTTACTGATGGGGGTTCCTATCAGCCAGCTTTGCTGAGCCCTTTTAAGGGAGGAAATTTTAAAAAAAAAGCTCCGATCAGACTTCCCTGTCCCTGCACCCATCAGACATACAACCTGACCTGACATGCTAATACCGAAAGAGCACCAGAGGAAGTGGGATTTGGCACCATGTGCAGGCAGTGGGAGCTGGGTGCGCTCAGTCCATAGTACATGGCCCAGGCCACGTGCGTTGGCAACAACACCACGGGGTCCCCAGGAATGTCTGGCCCTGCCTGTGTTAGCTCTGGTGTGCAGGTCTGGGCTTGGCCAGCACCACCTGCCAGCGCCAGAGAGAAAGGACGTGCAGGACTACCCTGTGCTGCCCACCCAGGCAGCTCTCCATCCCCTGCTTTTGGAGGGAGGCCGTCTGCCTGCGACAGCAGCCACAGGCGGAGTTTTTCCTCACTGAGCAGCTGTTGTGGGTTTCCCTGTTGGCCTGGGTGAGGGTGGTTCCTTTCTGGAGAGAGCCACAACCGCGCTGGCAGGAGAACCCCGCTGCTACCTGGGAGGGCTGGATGCTGCAGCAGGAGGGTTTTCAGAGTGTAAGATTGAGCTCAGGGAGTCTTGTGAGCCACCAGTGCTCCTAAATTCTCTACCACTTGGGGATGCTCCAGGTTTGGTGCGTACCTCAGGGAACTCCTTGTAGGACATGGCATTCTGAGCCCCAGGACATTCGTCAACAAAAAATGGCATTCAGGCACTTATCTTGCATGGTGAGAGTAAGTTTACATAAAATTTGCATAATATTTTGGGTGAGAAGCCTCAGAGCAGGTTGTGGTGTCCCTTGTCACCAACTAGCCTTGTGGAGGCAAATTGAAATGTGTGAATCTACTGCAAAAAAGGCTTGTTTAGATTTCTAAGAGAACAACTCAGCCTTCCTCTGGCCATCAGAAGCACAGAGGCATTCACACAAGGTTCATCTCCCTGGAGAATATTGCACAACATTTCTGCTGAGTAGCAGAAGAGGATTAAGATGACCGGAAAAGCAAAGAGAATGAGCAGGGAGCGCTAAAAGGTGCTGGAGCAGTTTCATCTTGTTCATACTTCCTCCTTCCAGCAGCATTGCTGTGCACTGAAGCATTAAAGGTGAGATCTCTTTGCATCTTGCTGGGCCCTACGGCAAAAGGAGATAGCCGTCTGCACCTATAGCTGCAGGAGTTTCAGAGCAGTGGTGCAAAAAATTAAGCTTACCTCATAGAAGTCATCAGCTGACAGCAGGCTCTTCTGTGTGTCAGAAGCTCTAAGCAAAGTCCTCCCAATCGTGATGGTATTAGCCACCTGTACGGGTAGCTTTTCCTCCCTTCCCCCAGTCTACACCCTGTTGTGGTGGCTCTGCTCCCCAAATAACATCAAGAGCTACCGCAGGTGCTTGAACAGCCCCTGTTGAGAAGGGGTGAGAGTCTCTCATCATCACGGATTAGCACTGTAGACCAGTCCTGTTTTCTCCTGTCTAAAACCAGGGAACAAAATAGAAGCATCTCCTGCAAGGTACGAGCTGACTTTGAAGTCAGGAGATCCAAAGATCTCTCTCTAGCCTGTCAGTCACAGAGATGTGCAAAGAAGGGCAAGGACCAGAACTGAGGCCACCAGGGACCAACTCTCTGTCCTCATTGCTGGACCATTTGTCTTCATCTCTGCTGAATTTCTCGTAGTACTTCACCCACATTATTGCTCCTAACTGCTGCCTACAGTTCACTCACTGATAACCAGCAGGTAGGTTACTTGCAGATGACCAAAGCAAGGAAAACAATTAGCTGAGGGAAGCAGATAAAATTTTAGATGCTTTTCTGGCTCCAAACAATATATTGTCAAAACAGAACTACCACCTTTGTGGCTTTTCTTCTGTCACAGAGCAAATTTGAACTACCGTAATTTCAGCTTTCTAGGAGCTTTTTGTTTATAGGAAAAAATACATGATTAAGATTTGAGACCCCTAGTAAAAATAGAAACATCATATTTATGAGATTAAGACTCGATATTTTCAGGTAATATTTGTGAATTTGGTGACATTCATGATTTAGTAGCACTGCAGTGCAGAAACACTAAATCTACTTTGTGCTTTGGACAAATCACTTACTCTGATTCATGGCATCCAGTACTAATGAGAAGAGTCTCTTACGCTAAACTTATCACACATGCAAGCTTTGTTTTGCCAATCAGGACCGTGCCAGGAAAGTGTAAATACCCAAAGATTATAGGCAGCAGTAACGGGTGTAGCAATGAGGATGATGTTGATAATTATGTACTTTCAAGAGAAAGGAGAAACTTGTTTAGACTTGCAGTTGGAATAAACCTGTTGTAGCTGTGATAGGAGTCACCCAGGCTGGCAAGAACTAGGGTTTTTTTCAGGTTTCTTTAACTGGCACAGTGTTGGGGGGCGGGGAGTGGTGGAAGAACCTGTGAGAAGCTCTGCTGAGAAGGCACTGCTTTGGTCCTCCAAATTTTCAGATTTCCCAATCTGTTCTACTTTTGACCGTGTATCATTTTAGGTCCAAGCAACACTTCCCTGTCTAGTAGATTGCTGTGTTCACAGGGGCTGTGCGAAGCCAGACCAAAGATTTTGCAAACACAAAACCCAAGCTTAGCTCTAAATATTTGTTGGACTGGGGCCTTACTTTGCAATCTTAATGCTGCTTATAACTCAGGGTCAACCCCAAGAGTAAAGTTGATATCGTGAGTTGGAAACCGGTTGTTGATTCAGCCCAAGAAATGTTATGGAAGATTCCCTCCAGATTTCTCTAAAAACAGTGCAGGTGTATAGATGCCTATGGCTGTGTAATGGCCATTTCCTCTATTAAACTACATTGTTCTAGTGTACTCCTACTCAGATAATTGTCTTTTCCAAAAGGTTAAAGGCAATCATAAAGAAAGAAAGGACATTTCTCTATTAATTTAACCACAAATCTCAAGTACATCCACAGAACTGAACATCCCAGACAAATCCCGTAGGAAGATGTTCTCTCACCACACTGCCAATGCCAGTGAAAGAGTGGACACAGAGAAGGTATGTAGTCCAAATTCACTTCTACAGATATGAAAAAAAAGGGAATATTTCATCTTCCTTTCCAAATTCAAGGAGAAAGTAGGGAACAGCCATGCTATCCCTAAATTATTCTTGGCATCTATTCAGGCAAGAAAAAGTTCATCCTTAGGACCTTTGTAACAACACTAATGAAGAGCAAATCCAAAGAGCCTCTGTCATCTCAGAGCAGGGTCTGAAAGTGGTGCCATTTTAACTACATCACCTCCAAGAAACAGGTTAGGTTAAGGAAAAAAAAGGAGCCCAGGAAGCTGGAATGGGCATTTAGTAGCAGGAAATTATTAGATTTTGGTTTATGTTCATCATCAGACTAATACTGGAGGATACAAAGTGCCTTTCAGCAGGGAGAAAAAAGCTGGGAAATGCTGTAAACACTGAACTGAGTTGTGTTGCTCTTGGTTCTGACACCGACACCATGTCTCTGAATGGAGACAAATGGAACGTGCCTGTGTTTAAAGCCACTTTTTCAGCTTGGGAAAATATTATGAAGGCTTTATGTTATTCCTGGACCAAGCAGTGAGTCCAACACATTTCTCTGAGCAGGGACTTTTTAACCTTAGCCACTGCCCCACACCTGACGCGTTTGTTTCAGAATGTTCTTCCTCAGCCCTTTCCTCATCTCATTTCTTAACGTGTGGGTTACACAATCACTCATCTGCAAACCAGTTTTGCTTTAATTTTAGCTTGCACAACCTTCCTGTTCTCTTAAATAAGTACAAGGTACTGGGGGGTTTTCTTTTCCAACTTTCATTGAAATATTCATAGTATGATGGAAAATTCCAGGGAGTAGTTACAAAAATGAGGCGGATACATTACCGTACATCAAAGGGAAGCAGCATTTGCTAGCTCCTTCATTTGATGGATGTGTGATTCATTAAAACTGCCTTATGAAAATGGAAAAATGATTGAGGAATTGCTCAGGTCCTCACAAAAAAATAAACTAATAGTAACAATCTAATTTCCATGAAAACGGGCTGGTCTCCAAAGCATCTGCCAAGACCAGACAATGCGCTGCTTGCAGCTTTCCTTTATTTGCTCTTCAAAGCAGGTAGAGCCAGGAACCTCTGTTCCCGTGCCTCATGGCAAGCTCTAAGATGTGGTATGACTTTCAGATGAGGGAATTTCACATTTCTCCTTGAATATTTCACACTACAACAGCAAGAAGAACAGCAAAGATGCAGCTGAAATGAGAAGATGAACTGAAAGGATGAAAATGGATTCTTCAGCATTTTTCTAGCATGGGGAACTGAGAGGGTAATTAAAACCAACATGAAAGAAGATTTAATTGCAAATCAGTGAAACTTGCTGAAGCACAAATAGCAGGAAGTTTAGAATCACCCCACCTGATGTCCAAGCCCTTCACAGAGGAGGGCATTGCCCTCAGCTCCACGAGCAGCTGATGGGAACAGATAGGCCCTTCCCAAGAAGACATTCAGATCTCAGACTGAGCAGTCCCCGAGAGGAGCATCTCCCTCTCCCGAGGCCCGGGCTGACTCACCCTCAGACACAAGCATATCAGGGAGAAGAAATCTAGGACAAACCCACTCAGCCATCGGGAGGGGCAGCCCATCCATGTGAGGTCACGGCATCCAGTGATGAAAGAGAAGCCGAGGTGAACTCTAAGCGGTCACCGATGGCAGGCCACGGGGTTGCGCCCAACCCGCTGCCTGGCCAACCTCATCGCATGGAGACCGCAGCTGGTGCCGCAGCACTGTGCAACTATTTCAGTGTACGGGCTACAGCCTTTAAATCCAAGACTGCAGAAAAGAACACGAGCAGGAGAAGGGGGCACTGGGGAAGGGCAGGAAGGAGCCTGGAGAGGAGGGGGAAGAGGGAAGTCTTGCAGCTCATGAGGACACCCGCGGAGGACAGGTGAGACTGGTTTTGAGGAGGTGGGCAGCAGCACGGTTACACACCGGAAAGCTATGGGAATGGTACGAGGCAGCCGGGTAACACCCTCCGCCTGTCTCTTTGGTCAGGCACCTTTTAGCATTTCAAAGCATTTCTGTGCTTTGTGACTCCTACCACTGACTAAAACAGGCAAGCGGGTATTTACTGGATCAGCAAAACCCCTCCTGCCCAGCTACCCCGAAAGGCATCGCTATTGTCTGTCCTGTGAGCAAACTGCAACGTGTCTCATTTAAAGGCTTTTCTAGTCCTGGGGCAGGATTAAGGAACGGGCAGGCTGTGGAAAATGTCAGGGCCCCGCTGCTGTGGGTAAGGTGAACCCTGCGCTTGCTTCGGGAGCTGAGGGTGGGTGTTGCAGGGTGGTGGAGTTCAAATGGGCGCTACTCTAAGTAAGGGGACATATCCAGCCCCTTTCTGAGCAAAACACCCAAGCCAAAAAGCAGGGTACAATGACAGGCACTCAATGTGCTGCTCGTTCCAGAAGCAGTAGGGTGGGGTACTGCAAAGGGAATCTGCTTTCCTCTTCAAGACAGAACACATCAGAGTTGCCCTGAAAAATTAAGAGCTTCTGGACAGGCTCTTAATATATTTAAAAAGGCAAATCAGACTCATTTGAAAGCACTCTT